>NC_092372.1:107518790-107814921 GCF_030028105.1 Mobula birostris
TTCTTGGCAGTGAACTCTGCTAGGTTGGACCAAGTCAGGTCATTTGTGATATTGACCCCAAGGAACTTAAAGCTTTTGACCTGTTCCACTTGCGCACCACTGATGTAAATTGGGTCGCGCAGTCCGCTACTCCTTCTGAAGTCAACAACCAATTCCTTCATCTTGCTGACATTGAGGGATAGGTTATCGTCTTCGCACCATGCCACCAGGTTCTTAATTTCCTCTCTGTACTCAAACTCATTATTACCCAAGATATGGCCTACAATTGTTGTGTCATCAGCAAACTTATATATTGAGTTTGATGGAAACTTGGCTACACAATCATGGGTGTACAGTGAGTACAGAAGGGGGCTGAGTACACAGCCTTGTGGGGCACCGGTGCTCAGAGTGATTGTAAAGGAGAGCTTGTCCCCTATTTTTACAGCCTTGGTCCTGTCTGGACATTTAGGAGTTCAAGTCCTGCAGATCTACCCCATCAGCGAGTTGGCCATTAGTTGGAGGAGATGGAGTTGGTACTGCTTTATTAAGGCACTGGAGTTGGTTCACGAAGGTGGGTGTGCAGTTTAGCGGTGAGTGATTGGCTTGCACAATTTGCTTGCTATTGCAAGACTGTTGTTAACGCAAAATAATGCAAGTCTGGTTCACTAGTTTATCGGTGAAACTGATGATGGAGGAGATGTGTGGCCTCAGTTGTTGTGAGAACTAGACTTCATATTGCAGGCTTGCCTGTTGCAGCCATCCAGTAGAGACACTAGAGGTAGTGTGGTGTAGGCACTATGCTGAATTGGGGGCTGGCCCCTCCCACCAGTGTTTACTCAGTGGAAGACAAGCTGAATTGTGCGTATGCATGCTTGTCTTCATCTGCAGACTGCAAGGGCTTGTCCTTGCCTATAATACCAATGCACGATCAATCTACAGGACATGTCACTGTGGGACTTGGGCTATATGTTTCTGTGTGACTGTTTATTGCTATCTTATATGTGCTATATGTGCTTTGTGCTCTGCATGACTGTTGGTTATACAGAGCAACAGTCATACACCTTGCAGCTTGGCCCTGAGGAACGCTGTTTCATTTGGCTGTATTCATGTATGGCTGAGTGACAATAAACTTGAACTTGAACTTTTAATTGTGAATAACTCACCTTGCTGACATTGCATGAACCTTAGATATCTGCTCCAGGCGACCACATTAAGTAGAGTCCTTTGCTTTTGGAAAGAGATCTTGCTCTCAAACAACAATGTAAAGATGCTTTGAAATATGCAAATCAAAATTCAGTGCATAACATTATCATGTTATGATGACATATATGCATTTGTTTTGAATACTTTACATTTTAAAACTACTGATTTGAAATTCATATAATTTAGCTAATATATTTGACCCTTTTAATAGTAACGATAACTATTACATGATTTTAGAAAGAAGTAAGATGATTAAATAGCTGATACTGACATGTTTCCAATGAAATATATCATTGAAACCAAATTTCATACGTATTGTATAGGTAATTGAATACTCTACATATAAAATATGTAATACATTTGATCAGATTCTGCTGCACTCCAAATTCATTTTAATATATATGAGTGAGAAATGTAGCAAAGAAGTGACTTGGAAGTGTCATTTCAAGTCTGAAACACTAGGTGCATATGAATTCATGGTTCAAAGATTCAACATTCAAGATTCAAGATTGTTTAATGTTATTTCTGGTACGAGTGTAAAGGGGAATGAAATAATTGTTACTCTGGATTCAATGCAGCACAAAAAAAAGAACATAATAATAATAATAATAAACACAAAAAATACATACAGCAAGATAACTCATTTGCATAGATTGATTGTATGTCCATGAAGTGACACTAGGTACAGGAGTGTGTGTACATAAGGTGACTGGCAGGAAATGATGAAGTAGTGGTGGTCGGGGCTGTGGAGGGGTGGGTTACTGCTGAGAATCCATAAAGAAAATATGCTAGCACAACTTTATTATATTGCGATAGAATAATCTGTGCAGGTTGGAGGCTTGACCTTTTGAAGACAAGGTGCATGTGTGTAAATATGAAGCTCCCAAGCTTTTGAAAGAATTCATTGTTTGATCATAACAATATTTCACCTGCTTATGTTGAACACTGTACTGTCACAAAAAAATCCCTCTGAATTTACCATTGCAAGTTTCTATTTTTAGTTTCTTCTGAAAATATGAACAGCCACTTAAGACGCACAACGTAAATGCGAGTGGACTCATGGCCAAATCTATCTTTTTAAATGACCTAATAGGAGTCAGGACACAACCGTTCAACCACATCTTGACCCTTAAATGTAGGGGCATCAACATCTGTCTGGTCTAAGTAAGATATCTGCAGGCAGAAAACACTCACTTGGTGTTTCCAGCTGCTTCTGTTCTCTGGCTGTCTTTTTTGCATTCAGTCTGGTACATTAATCATATCAAAAGATAGGATCAGTGTTAATGCTATGTGGTTTTGCAGTCCTTGGAGATAATTTACAGTTTCCGTAATTCAATATCCTGCAAAGTGGCAATTTGCACATCAGCAAAGTTTAGATCGGAGCCCTTGCATACTAATTTGCCTCGGAACATCTTGGAATGAATGCATAAATAACCCTGACATACAATGAAACATCAACAGGGCACTAAGATACATAAACACATTTGCAGTAATTTTTTGTACCTGAATTATGAATATTATATACTTGCAAGAGCAGCCTCTATCAGTCAAAAGTGTAATTTCCTTAGAAGAATTGAGTCTTGCATTTTAAGTAGAAAACAAGCTAACAAGTCCAGATAGCTGTAATTTTATTTATATTTCTCTCTTCAGCCAAATAAGCACTGACAGCAGATTTTCATTTACTGTTTTACTACCCTTGCTTTAAGATGGTAAGCACAGCTTTTGCCAAACCACGAACCTTCCATGGATAGCATTCTAGTGGACAAGCCACTAGACCGGTGAGTAGCGAAGTGCCAACATTCCTATGCAAGCTGCTTCCGAGCTGCTCGGCAAGGCCCAGGGCAGCTCAGGCTTTCAGATGTACAAACCCATACCTCCTCAAACTGCTCAGGCTAACATCCTTTAAAGTTCCCAGAAGAGATTGCATGGCAATGTATATCATACATTTGCATATTATTAAAAATAAATATCCCATTAAATTTTAAAAATAAATTTTCAAAAACAAAGACATTTTTAACAAAGGAATTCTAGAAAATACATAAACATGTGTCGTGATGAAAGGTCATGGCCCAAAACTATACGACCATAAGATCATAAGATACAGGAGCATAATGAGGCCATTCAGCCCATAGAGTCTGGTCTGCCATTCCATCATGGCTGATCCATTATCCCTCTCAGCCCCATTCTCCTGCCTTCTCTCCACTCTGACTAATCAAGAACCTTTCATCTTCTACTTTAAATATTCTCAATGCCCCGGCCTCCACAGCAGCCTGTGGCAATGAATTCGACTGATTTAATGCCCTCTGGCTAAAGAAAGTCCTCCTCATCTCCATTTTAAAATGGATGTACCTCTATTCTTAGGCTGTGCCCTCTGGTCTTAGACTCACCCACTGTGTTATTATATTCGTACATAATAAAGAACTTCAGTCTCCAGTGTGCAATGTGGGTGGTTCACCCAGAACTGGAAGCAAGGTTGCTGAACAAGGAACACATGTGGACCAGAAGCATGGTTGTTAATAAATGTGTTAGCGTTTAAACCCATGCAAAGTTTGTCTTTTATCAAGAACAAACATAACATGATGTCAGAAGTCGGCATGAGGTTTAAATAGATTAGATTATGAAGACACGCAGTCCTCTTTTATTGTCATTTAGTAATGCATGCATTAAGAAATGATACAATATTTCATTTGCCATCCAACTCAGGAGGAGAGAGAAGCAGCGCGCAGCGCGTGTGCAGCCCTCTGGTGAAAATGATGTATCTGTTAAATAGGTGCCGTGGACAATTACTGATTTGATGGAGATGGACGTGAAAGCACAGAGGAACATCTGGAAAAATTTCTGAAATGCTCGTTCGCTGCTGTCGCTACTGCACGGTCGGGAATCTTTCGGAGGGTAGGCCTCAAAATCCCCGTCTTTGCCTGCTGTTGGCGACTGAGATGGAGGTCGAATCGCTCGGATAGAGATGGCGCTCAGTACTCGGTGTCGGAGAGCTGATCAGAGCTCGAAGCTTTTGGATGACTCAGAGTCGGACCGTGGTCAGGTATGGCAGGGAGAGTTTTTCTTCCTTCTCTCCGTCTGTGTGAGATGTGGGACATTTGAGAGACTTTGAACTTTTACTGTGCTCATGGACTTCTTCATCAAGTTATGGTATTGTTGTACTGTTGTAACTATATGTTATAATTATGTGGTTTTGTCAGTTTTTTCAGTCTTGGTCTGTCCTGTGTTTTGTGATATCACACCGGAGGAAATAGTGTATCATTTCTTAATGCATGCATTACTAAGTGACAATAAAAGAGGACTGCGAGTCTTCATAATCTAAATACGGAATGAAAATGAATACCGCTAGCGACTAAGAAAGATATGTTAGTGAGGGAAAAGCTGGCCAGCGAGGCAAGGCAAGGCAGCACATTGTTTCCAAAAGTTCATCAAGAGATTAAGGAGGGAGACGCTGAAAATTCTGTAATGGGTAACCTATGTCCTCCTGCACCAGCAATCTTGCTGATAATTGGAAATGCTTCAAACAGCAATAGAATATATATTTAGCAGCGAGTAGAGCCAGTGGTGCAGAGGAAAAACGGAAAGCATCTATCTTTCTACACATAATTGGTGATATGCCTTTGTCATCCATAACAACTTTCAAATTGATGAGACAATCTTGACAATGGACGCTCCGATGATAAAATTTGAGGGTATTTTGTCTGAAGTAAATCATCACGTTTGAAAGATACAAATTCTTTTCCTGTGAACAGAAACAAGATGTTAGCTTTGACCAAAATTTAGCTGAGCTTCACCTATTGAGTAAGTGCTGTGAGTCTGGAGATTTGAGAGACACACTAATCAGAGACAAAATAGTTTGTGGAATCCTAGATAATGGGCTCAGAGAAAGCTTGCTTCAAGAAAAAGATTTGACGCTAGAAGAGGCTGTGAATATGCGTAGGGCTATGGAGACCACACAAGCACAAGCTAAGGAGCTGCACAGAGCAGAAACAATAGTCCATGCTGTGGAAACAGAGGGGCAGAGCGCGAGGCATTTCCCAAAGCAAAGAGGTAGGCTCAAACTGTAAATACAGCAAATGTGGAGGTAGGCACAAACCAAAGATGTGCCCTGTTTATGGAAAGTTCTGTAATAATTGTGGGAAGAAGAATCATTTCACAAAGTGCTGCAAAGCTACCAAGATAAAGGTGCACACAGTAGCTAAGGAAATGGAGGAAGACTGTAGATTCTCTACAGACTGCTCATGCTGGTAAAACAGAATGGGTCATTCCAGCGAGTGTGAATGAGACAGTAATGACATTCAAGCTTTACACCGGAGCACAGATGAACCTATTGTCCATTGATGACTACAAGACTCTCAAGGTAAAGAGCAAGATTTACCCAGTGAAATTTACCCAGAGAATGTTCAAGTAAAAGAGGGCTGTATAGGGACTTCAGGATCAAGGGGCAGCACCTAAAGACTCAGCTACGGATTGTAGAAAAGTGAGTACAGACAATATTAGGTCTGAGTGTATGTGAATAGCTCAACCTATTGAAAAGAGTTTTTGTAATGGCTTCATAGACCAAATTGCACACTCATGGAAGAATACGCGGATATCCTTGAGGGATGTAGATGCATACCTGAGGTAACTCAAGAAACTTGTAACAGCATCCATGAAGTTATGCAAGAGAAGCACAAGAACTCCACCTTCCATAGACATCCATACCAGCTCCACCAGCACGACAGTCAGGGTGCCAGTGCTGAACCGAGTGATCATGGTAAAGGAGTTGCCAGTCTTGCTTCCACATCTTGCAGCACCTGGTCCCAACATATCAATGCAGCTATAAAGAAGGCAAGACAGTGACTATACTTCATTAGGACTTTCAAGAGATTTGGTATGTCAACAAATACACTCAAAAACTTCTATAGTTGTACCGTGGAGAGCATTCTGACAGGTTGTATCACTGTCTGGTATGGAGGGGCTACCGCACAGGACCGAAAGAAGCTGCAGAATGTTGTAAATCTAGTCAGCTCCATCTTGGGTACTAGCCTACAAAGTACCCAGGACATCGTCAGGGAGCGGTGTTGCAGAAAGGCAGCGTCCATTATTAAGGACTTCTAGCACCCAGGGCATGCCCTTTTCTTACTGTTACCATCAGGTAGGAGGTACAGAAGCCTGAAGGCACACACACAATCAGGAAAACCTTCTACCCCTCTGCCATCTAATTCCAAAATGGACATTGAACCCATGAACACTACCTCACTTTTTTAATATATATTATTTCTGCTTTTGCATGATTTTAATCTATTCAATATACATACAATGTAGTTGATTTACTTATTTATTTATTTTTACTTTTTTTCTTATATTATGTTGCATTGAACTGCTGCTGCTATTAACAAATTTCTCGACACATGCCAGTGGTAATAAACCTGATTCCGATTCTGAGCTGTAGTTCAAAATCTGTCCCATCGACTTCTACTTAAAGACTGGAAATCACTAATATCTCCCAAATCTGCTCTGATGCAGAAACAGAACAATAAAAAGGAAGACGGGGAGAACACACTGTCCCTAAGGTCAGAACAACAGCAACAGGTCAGCATAGACCAATAGGAAGAATTGCTATCTATGATATGCAGCCAACAAAAAGAGCTCTGTGAATTGAGATGGAATCAATTGGAACTTGTGCAAAAACTCATTGATCCTTGGATGTAGTCCAGGACTCCACTATGAGGCAAGTGGAATGAATAATGACCACACAGCAAGGACAAGAACAGAGACTGAAAACAGCAAGTGAACGCTATACATCTGTGGAAACATATAGCAGACCAAAAAGGATCATTAAACCATCTCTGAGACTGATTGAGAGGTGCTGGGTGAATAAGGAATTACAGTGGCATGCAAAAGTTTGGGCACCCCTGGTCAAAATATCTGTTACTGTGAATAATTAAGTGAGTAGAAGATGAACTGATGTCCAAAAGTCATGAAGTTAAAGATGAAACATTCTTTTCAACAGCTTAAGCAAGATTAGTGTATTATTTTTGTTTTGTACAATTTTAGAGTGAAAAAAAGGAAGGGAGCACCATGCAAAAGTTTGGGCACCCCAAGAGATTTGAGCTCTCGGATAACTTTTATGAAGGTCTTATACCTTAAATATCTTGTTAGGGCTATGGCTTGTTCACTATCATCACTAGGAAAGGCCAGGTGATGCAAATTTCAAATCTTTATAAATACCCTGACTTCTCAAACCTTGTCCCAACAATCAGCAGCTATGGTCTCCTCTAAGCAGCTGCCTAGCACTCTGAAAATTTAAATAAATGATGCCCACAAAGCAGGAGAAGGCTAGAAGAAGATAGCAAAGCATTTTCAGGTAGCCATTTCCTCAGTTCATAATGTAATTAAGAAATGGCAGTTAACAGGGATGGTGAAGGTCAAGTTGAGGTCTGGAAGACCAGAAGAATTTTCCGAGAAAACTGCTCGTAGGATTGCTAGAGAGGCAAATCAAAACACCTGTTTGACTGCAAAAGACCTTCAGGAAGATTTAGCAGACTCTGGAGTGGTGGTACACTGTTCTACTGTGCAGAGGCACATGCACAAATATGACCTTCATGGAAGAGTCATCAGAAGAAAACTTTTCCTGCATCCTCACCACAAAATTCAGTGTCAAAAGTTTGCAAAGAAACATCTAAACAAGCATTTGGAAACACGTCCTGTAGATTGATGAAGTTAAAATAGAACCTTTTAGCTGCAATGAGCAAAAGTATGATTGGAGAAAAAAGGGTGCAGAATTTCATGAAAAGGACACCTCTCCAACTGTTAAGCACAGGGGTGGATTGATCATGCTTTGGGCTTGTGTTGCAGCCAGTGGCACGGGGAACATTTCACTGGTAGAGGGAAGAATGAATTCAATTAAATACTGGCAAATTCTGGAAGCAAACATCACACTGTCTGTAAAAAAGCTGAAGATGAAAATAAGATGGCTTCTACAACAGGATAATGATCCTAAACACACCTCAAAATCCACAATGGACTACCTCAAGAGGCGCAAGTTGAAGGTTTTGCCATGGCCCTCACAGTCCCCTGACCTAACCATCATCCAAAATCTGTGGATAGACCTCAAAAGAGTAGTGCATGCAAGACGGCCCAAGGATCTCACAGAACTAGAAGCCCTTTGCAAGGAAGAATGGGCTAAAATACTCCAAACAAGAATTAAAAGGCTCTTAGCTGGCTATAGAACACGTTTACAAGCTGTGATACTTGCCAAGGGGGGTGTTACTAAGTACTGACAATGCAGAGTGCCCAAACTTTTGCTTCGAGCCCTTTTCCTTTTTTGTTATTTTGAAACTGTAAAAGATGGAAATAAAAAAGTAATCTTGCTTAAAATATTAAAGAAATGTGTCATATTTCACCTTATGCCTTTTGGAAACCAGGTCATCTTTTACTCACTTAGATATTCACAGTAACAGAAATTTTGACCTGGGTGCCCAAACTTTTCCATGCCACTGTATATCTTCTCATTACAATTAATGAAAATAACTTTGTTGGAAATTATTATTGTTGCAGGTTTATGAGGGCACAGTACTGTGTTTCTTTTCTTTAAAGGAGAAATATGTGTATTATGTGCGCTCATCGTGAAGAACTTCAGTTCCTAGTGTGCAATGAAGCAGTTCACCTAGGACTGGAAGCTATGGTAGTGAACAGGAAGCACACACACAAGTGTGGAGCTAGGAGCCATGATATTAATAAATGTGTTAGTGTTTAAACCCATGCAAGCTTTGTCTTTTATCAAAAACAAACATAACACCCACTATAGGAAATATACTCTCTACATCCATTTTATCTTGGTCTTTCAATATTTAAAGTTTCAAAGGTTCATTTATTATAAAAGTATGTATCAAAATCCAACTCTGGGATGTTTCTTTTCTAGATAGCCATGAAACATAGAAAGAACATGAAAGCCATTCAGAGAGAAACATTAAACTCACCCAACGCACAAAATGGCATCTCGATCATCAACTCCCAAACTCCCCTCCCCTGCACAAAACGGAATCAGAATTTTGATCCCCAACCCCATGCAATAAACTAATAGAATGCAATAAGAGTATCAACTCCAAACCCCTCCCCTCATACAATAATCTAATATCAACCCCAAACCCCTCCCCTCGCACAACAAAACAGAAAGGAACAGGCAAAAAAAAACTGTATATACAAACCATGAGTCTAAGAAAGTCCGAAGTCCATAAACACTATAGTTCAGTCCATAATGCTGAATGGTGATAGCACCCTCCTTCATCATTGAGAGAAACCCCTTGGCACTGCAAGCCACACAGGAATAGGCTACAAACAGATTCCTTTTCTAGCAGCAATCGGAAGGAAGGCAGTTGGTATTGAACTCTTGCTCGCCTTCCTCATTTGTCTGAATCTTTCCCGACACTTTAATTGGCAATTAATGGATGGTTTAATCATTGAAATGGAGTCAAACATTGGCTTGCGCCCTGTCTCAAAGTTTCTTCATCTCGAAGCTGTCCGAATTCGCGCTGGCTTCCCAAAATCCTGTCGGAGACAATGAAGTGCTGGATCACTCAGTCTCGTGACTGAAAATCACAGGCTCTAACAGTTCCAGAGACACTTTTAAGATAAAAAAAATGTAAAAGAAGTAAAATAGATGTTTCTGTGGGCTATCCAGAAGATGTTGACCAAGTGAGCATTCTACGATAGCGCCATCTTGACCGGAACTCCTATTTGATAGGTTTCGGTGAGATATCCCCAATTCTTTTAATCTCCAGGAAGTACAGGCCAGAGCCATCAAATAATCCTCATACATTAACCCTTTCACTCCTGGAATAACTCCAGCGAACCTCTTCTGGGCCCTCTCCAATGCCATTCTTAGATAAAGGACCAAAACTGCTCACAATACTTCAGGTGTGGTCTCACCAATGACTTATAAAGCCTCAGCAATATATTTTTGCTGTTATATTCTAGTCCACTTGAAATGAATGCTAGAATCTCATTTGCCTTCCTCATCACTGATTCAACCTGCAAGTTAACATTTAGGGAATCCTGCACAAGGACTCCCAAGTCACTTTGCACAACAGATTTTTGAATTTCCTCCCCATTTGGAAAATAGTCTATTCCTTCTACTAAAGGGCATGGCCATACACTTGCTTACTCTATATTCCATTTGCCACTTCTTTATCCATTGTTCCAATCTGTCCTGCTTCCTCAACATAACCTGCCCCTCCACCTATATTCATAACGTCTGCAAACTTGACCATAGAACCATGAATTCCATCATTCAAATCATTGACCTACAACAAGAAAAGAAGCTGCCCCAACACTGTGGAACACCACTAATTCCTGTTTTGGAAGAATAATGCTATACTTATTAACGTTTACTTCCTCTAAAAAACAAAGGATTAAAGTGGCAGATGGAATAGCATTGTTAATTGCAAGCAATGAAAATTGCTGGTGCAACAAACACAAAGCACCAGCCTGTTTCAAATGTCTCCAAAGCAGAACTAAGGGTAATTGGAGTAAAAGTGATGGTGGGTACAGAGATAGTGAGGTTTCTGCAATGTGGACCTGGTCTGAGCTTCATAATGTTAATTGGAAGAAATGCCGCCCCCATTCATGATCTCACAGGTAGCTGTACCCCATAATGGCTATACACAAGATGAACAGGTGAAGGCTGAGGTATGCAGAAATCAGGTCAATTTAAACCATTCTAATCCATCCATGGCAACTTTATTAAAAAAAAATTGCAAAGTCGTCTTCTATTTGTAGGTAAAAGATCCAGGGGGAGCAAGTTTTCACCTGCTCTGCAATAATCTATTTCTCTGAGGGCTTCTAAAATAGTTATTAGCCTTTTCATTTACAGCTGTCTTTGGAGTCCCCAGAGATGAGTGAACAATGTCTAATCTAACATTTGAGATTTTTTAAAACACTGAATAATATTTTTGAAACAGGGCCTTGCCTCATCTCTTTTGCACATATAGAATGCAAATAAGCAGGACGACCGAACCTCTTTGTTGTCCTGAATACATATGCATCATAAAATTAATCCTAATGATTACGTGTGGGGTAGAAATTAATAGGAGGAAAAAGGATACTTGTCTTTTAAACAAAGATAAATTTGTGATTATGAAATTGATTAATGGATGCAGACTTTACTGAAAGATGTGAAGAAAAAAGTATGAAGTCAATGCATCTGTTTTTATGATGCCTGCAGCTCTGCAATCTACCTTCGCCTTCAATGAACTCCTGCACTGGGGACACAATTTGTCAAACTGAATGCCATTTGTAGCAATATATTGCATCTGAGTTTAAAAAATGCAACTACAGCTCTACTCTAGAAAGCAGAAACTTAGACTCCTGCAAAACAAAACAAATGAAAACAGCACAGATGATTATTTTCGTAATCCACTAAAAAGTATGCATAGTTAAGCTCCAACAATCCAGTGTACAGAGGGTTTGGTGCTGCCAGTTTTCTGGACCACGATGTTACTCCCATTGACAATTATATTTCCTTTGATTTGGAACTGGAACTGAAAATGGACACAGGAACCAAGGGCCCTGAGAGCTGAAGGGTGGTATGGGAATGGGTGACCCAAGGAGCTGAAGGTTAAGTATTGGAGCTGAAGGAGTAATGTGGAAAATAGGGCCCTGCAGAGCTGAAGGGAGCTGTAGGAACTGGAGGGCCAGGGGGTTGGAGTAAAGTATGAGGACCAGATCTCTGGCGAGTTCAACTGAGATTGGGGAACTGAGGCCCCATTGAGTTGAAGGGATCTAGACTTCTGGGATGCTGGAGGTCAGGTAAGGGAATTGGGGTCTTAGTGATGTGATGTGCAGAAACTGTAGGCAGTTGAAGAGGGAGATTGGAATGGGCAAACTTGACTTGGTGTACCAGTTACCAAGCTCTCTGAATTTCCAGATAACTGGTATTGGGGATAAATATCCTGTCCTAGCAAATATATGGGAGTCCCCTAAAGCTAATAAGTGTGATACAAAGTTCTCCTCTGCACATTATTTCATCCACATATTTATCAAGAACCTGGTGCACAGTGTTGGCTCTGTTACCCTAATAGGACAGTAACAAAAATTACTGCAGTTATATTATAAGGTATATAGGAAATTAAACATATGCACAAAAGATTGTAGGAGGAAGAATGGGAGGGGTTAAGGCAATTTCTTTGTACCCTAAAAATAGCTTCAAACTCATTGTTCAGTCAAAAAAAAACATAATGGAAAAAGGAATAATGCCAAATGTGAGCATAGTGAGATTAAAATCAATGCTCATGTTCATTTATCTACCCTGACACAATAGTATTGGGAGGAATGTGATGAACAACCTGTTCTTGTCGTGTACGTTTGTCAACCCAGCTAGATAATATTAAGATCATTAACCTGCTTAGAGACCATGACTATTCTTTAGAATTGGAACAGCGCGAGTAAAGAAAGGCAACGTGGGTTCCTTCCAAATTGAGCTCTTTATCACACTGCTGATACATTCCCTCCCAATGAATGTCCGAAACACAGTCTGAACCCCTTATGCCGTAACTTGGGAAATATGCTGTGGGGGAAGTATTCAGGCAATATACCAATATGTTATTTCCATGTAGATGAAATCAAAACAAAATGATATAGATCAAAGGTTATCACAGAGCAAATAAAGATCTTAGGAGGAATTTCTTGATGTCATTGGTGAGGTTGCAGCAGGCAACATTGATAAATTCCAGTCAAGCATTAAGTGTATAGGATAAATAAGTGAATAAGAGGAAATTATGAATAGGTGGCCATTTTCAGAAGTTTCTCTTACTGCCAGGTTGAACTCCAAACTTTGAAGATATGTTGAAAACTATCTGCATATTATGCCACATTTTGTCCCATCCTGGGTATATAGCACCAAACAAGAGCATTCAGTTCTGCAGTTGGATAGTCCTTATCTAACCCAGTTAATGATACTCGTCTATTCCGTTCACTTCCTTTCATTTATGTGTGCCTGTACTCGTTGTCTCAACCAATCTACATGTTGGCAATATATTCTTGCTCCTCTCTGAATAAAAACGTTTTCTCAACTTCTGTTGGGTTAATACGTGATTCCATTTTATTTTGTATCACTTGTTTGTAGCATTGAAGCTCGAAATAATCATTGATTATTGAAATAATTATTGATTAAACATTGATTGATACAGATGAGCAGCTCATTTGGTGCCTATCTTTTGGAATGAGCTTGTGTGTCATTTCTGTATCTCCAGGAAGCTGTTGTCAGAAGTGATGCCTTCCAAGGGTCATTTTTACAACCCCCCCCCCACCACCCCTTGTGTAACTGAAGCTGTTAGCGCTTCATGAAAGTCTTCTCTCTGTGGTATATCACACAGTAATTCAATACTTAGAACTGAAAACAACTCGTTAATTGTTGGGGACATTAAAATTCTAGCATTGCCAAAAATTGCTCAGTATGGCTATTTTCAATATCTCCACACTTCTAAAATTTGAACCATTAAAAACAAAATCCCAATGGTTATAGTGGAAAAAAATGGGATCACTACCATTTTTGGAATGCCTGAGCTCAGAAGCTTAAATTCAGGCATGGTAGGCACTTAAATAGGAGACAGTCTTGGAGTAACAAATGCCCAAGGCTATACTAGAGAAGAGCTGGCACCCTGCCCAATACTGTACTTGCCTATGAAATGAAGGATATTACAATCTGGAAGATGCCTAATGGTTGCAGACCCTTGAGACTGAGTTAAATGTCCAACAGGTTATACAATAAAGATATTTGAGTGTTTAAACAATAGTCCTTGGGGTGGATTGGATGTGGGAAAGGACCCAAAATAGTTAATATTAGGTCAACCACCTGCTGCTTGCAGTTATTTACAGTTTTGTTAATTGTAGTTTTATGTGGTAATAAATGTAATTTGCTCTTGTTCTTTTGTTCCCACCAATTAGGCCTTAATTAGGTTCTAGGTAGAATTTGCTGATACTGATGATACTAGGAACACTAATGCATGGACTTTAAATGGATTGTCTATGAAACAGTATTGAATTTTCTCTCTACTTTGACTTAAAATCATAGCTGTTATTTTTACTAGCTAATTATGGACCTGCAGACAATATTCCTTAATTCTTTCAACTCATTTAATGGCATAACATAAGTCACTAATTCTTGTTCTGTGCTGTATATTATCAATGTCTGACCCATTATTTTACAGATAGCTCCTTCAAGCTTTGCTAATGGAATTCAATTTAGATTTTACTCATTTACATATTACTGCTCAGCAAGACTACTAGGACTACTTTGGGGCAGAGATCCAATGAGGTATACAACGAGTCTTGAGATATGCAAACTGAGCATGAAAAATACAGTCATACAAAAGTTATGAGATCGTCCAGAAATATTTTTGTCCTTTAAGATTAGAATTACAATGGATATTTTATAATGGAGATATTATAACTGATGTTCACTCTTGCAATAAAATATGCAATATTCTATATAAAAATAAACCGTTTGGTTACTGTAAACTTAAAAATATGGTTGAAATTATTAATAGAAGCAGATTTACATCTTAGATAACATTATGTCAAAATGTTACCGATTAGATTAGTTTTAAGAATGAATTCAATGGGAATATTCCAAAGCTATTCACTCAGTTTTGTGAAAGTCCTTAGTCTGTGCTTTAATAGTAGATGATAGGGTGAGCTAATAACTGTTTCAAAGTCTATCTAAATCATTCTATGCCAGCAGCTTAGATGCATACAAGGATGAGTATGAAGATAATCTACACACTAACTCCCCACAATGGCATGGTTAAACCCTAACAAAAGTTGTCTCCATTAAATTTGCCAGATACAGGCTGTCTTTAAAAAATCAACTTTGTTCCATGAAACCCCTCTCTATAGGCTCACAAATTCCACTCGCAAGCTACTCTATAGCACCCTGACGCAAGGATTTCAAAGTGACAGTAGTCATCAATCCCCGAATGACTTGATAATTGGTTAGATAGGTGGGTTCTAGTCTTAGGGGTAGAAGCCTGACATTTAGATCCATTTTTGCTTTGTTCCTGAAGTATAAGTAAGTTTCCGTGGCTTGAAGCTAGCTTGTAAAAGGATTTTCTGAATTATTTTCAAGCACATAGCATGAAATTTCTCTCATTTTGTAAATAGTATGGCCTTGTCTCAGATTAGGAAGGCAGGCAAACCTAAATGAATCTAGGAGCATTGCTACAACTTCTTTCTCCAGCTTAAGATCCATTGAAATCTGCCTTGATGTCAGTAATTCAATTAGTCTGATCACAACTCTGAGCAGGCTCCAGAAAGAGAATTGGCGTTGGGTGGTGATAGTGTGTGGGGATGGTGGGTGCTGGATGTTGATAGTGGGTGTTGGGTGGTGATAGCAGCTGTTGGGTTGTGATAGTGGGTGTTGGATGGTGATGGTGTATGTTTGGTGATGATAGTGGGTGTTGGATGGAGATTGTGGGTGTTGAATTGTGATGGAGGGTGTTGGATGGAGATAGTGGGTGTTGGATGGTGATAGTGGGTGTTGGATGGTGATAATAGATGTTTGGTAGTGATAGTCTGTGTTGAATGGTAATTGTGGGCGTTGGATGGTGATTGTTCATGTTGGATGGTGATTGAGGGTGCTGGGTGGCGATAGAGGGTCTTGGGTGGTTATAGGGGGTTTTGGGTGGTTATAGTGGGTGTTGGGTGGCTATAGTGCATGCTGTGTGGCGATCGTGAGTGGTCGGTGGCGATCATAGGTGTTGGGTGGCGATCGTGGGTGTTGGGTGACGATCGTGGGTGTTGGGTGGTGATCGTGGGTGTTGGGTGGCGATAATGGGTGTCGGATAGTTATTGTGGGTGTTGGATAGTGATTGTAGGTGTTGGATAATGAATGTGGGTATTGGGTGGTGATAATGGGTGTTGGATGGTGACTGTGGGTGTTCCGTGGTGGTAGTTAGTGTTGGATGTTGGATGGTGGATGATGGTTGGTAGATGGTGGGGTGTTACCACCAGGTCCAAATTGGAGCTTCGAAAACCCAGTCTCCATAATAGAGAAGTACCATCTAGTGAAATTGTCATTGTGGGAACGGTCTGAGTCAGAGTGGTAAGACCTTGGTGAGAATAGGCAAAGGCAAGGCAAATAGGTAAGTTTGTTACTTATTTCTTTTTCTTATTTAACTCTTGAAATAAGGATGGCTATGTCTGTAGGAGACTTCCAGCCCCCTCAGTGGCAGTTGTGCCAGGTGCATCAAATGCAGCTCCTTGGAGACCATCTTAGGGAACTGGAGCTGCATTTTGATGACCTTCGGCTTGTTAGGGAATGTGAAGCAGTGATAGACAGGAACTACAGGGAGGCAGTCACCATAAGGCTACAGGAGACAGATAAATGGGTGACTGTCAAGTGAGGGAAGGGAAAACATCAGATAGTGGAGAGCATCCTGTGGCCGCCCCCTCAACAATAAGTACTCCATTTTGAGTACTGTTGAATGGGGGTATCAACGTACCTGGGGGAAGCAACAGCGGCCGTGCCTCTGGCACTGAGTCTGGCCCTGCGGCTCAGAAGGATAGGGAAAGAAAAAGAATGGCTGCAGTAATAGGGGACTCTATAGTCAGGGGGACAGGTAGGCGATTCTGCAGATGCAAAAAAAAACACGAATGGTAGTTTGCCTACCAGGTACCTGGGTCCGCAATCTTTTTGAATGTGTCCACAATATCCTGAAATGAAGAGTGAGCAGCCGGAAGTTATAGTACATTTAGTACCAACGACATAGGGAGGAAAACAGAGGAAGTCCTGAAAAGGAATTCAGGGAGTTAGGAAGGAAGCTGAGAAGCAGGACCTCGAGGGTAGTAATCTCAGGATTCCTGCCTGTGCCACTCGAAAGTGAGGATAGGAACAGAATGAGGTGGCAGATAAATGTGTGGCTGAAGAATTGGAGCAGGGGGCAGAGATTCTGATTTCTGGATCATTGAGACCTCTTCTGGGGCAGGTGTGATCTGTCCAAAAGGGGCAAATCACACTTAAATCTGAAGGGGCCATTATCCTTGTGGGCAGGTTTACTAGAGCTGTCGGGAGTGTGTTAATTTAAATGCAGGTGGATGGGAATCAATGTGATAGAGCTGAGGATGAGCCAGGAGGTTTACAAGGAGATGATGTGTGTAACATGAATGTAAGGAAGGACAAGCCAATGATTGGGTACAAATGCAAAGAGAGCAAAGAGTTTAATTGTACCACAGAGGCAAAATTCAAAAGGGTGAAGAATGCAAGACTGAAGGGGCTGTATTTATATAGACTTTGTATTCGGAATAAGGTGGGTGAACTCATGGCGCAATTAGAGACTGGTTGATATGACATCGTGTGTATCAATGAGTAGTGACCGAAAGAAGGTCATAGTTGAGAGTTTAACATCAAAGGATATACTTTGCATGGAAAAGACGACAGGAAGGCATAGGCGGTGGTATGACTCTGTTAATAACAGAAGGAATTACGTCTTTAGAAAGAGGTGACATAGGGTTAGAGAATGTCGAATCTTTGAGGGTGGAGTTAAGAAACCAGGGACAAAAAAAGCATTATGGAATCATAAATAAGTCTCCAAATAGTAGCCAGGATGAGGGGTTGAGATTGCAAAGGGAGCCGGAAAAGGCATGTAATAAGCATAATGTCACAATTGTAATGGGGGACTTCAATATACAAGGGAATGCAAAAATCAGGTTGGTGTCAGATCGCAACAGAGGGAATTTGTTGAATGCCTACGAGATGGCTTTTTAGTGCAGATTCTGCTTGCGCTTATTCAGGGAGAAGCCAGCTTAGTTTGGGTGTTGTGTAATAATCCAGATTTTATTTGGGAGTTTAAGGTAAAGGAACCCTTATGAGGCAGTGCTCATTATATGTTTGAATGCATACTGTAATTTAAGAGGGAAAAGCATAAGTCACATGTATCAGTATCGGAATGGAATAAAGGTAGTTACAGAGGCATGAGAGAAGAGCTTGCCCAGGTGGAGTGGAGGAGGATACTGCAGGGTTGATGGCAGAGCAGAGGTAGCTGAAGTTTCTGGGAGTAGCTCACAGGGGGTAGGATGGATAGTTCCACAAGAAGTTGTTCTCAAATGACAGGGGTTGGTAACCATGGCTGACAAGGAGAGTTACAGACTGCATAAAAGCCAGGAAAGTGTATATAAGGTAGCAAAGGTGAGTGGGAAGTTGGATGGTTGGGAAGCTTTTAATATCCAACAAAAACAACCAAAAACATGATAAGAAGGGAAAAGATGAAATATAAGGGCAAACTAGCCAATAATGTAAAGTAGGATACTAAATGATTTTTTTCAGTTACATAAAGAGTAAAAGGGAGGTGAGAGTTGATACTGGACCATTGGAAAATGATGCTGGTAATGGGGGACAAAGAAATAGTGGGAGAACCTAATAAGCACTTTACATCAGTGTTCACTGTGAAAGATTCTAGCAGTGTGTCAGAGGTTCCTGAGTGTCAGGGAGCAGGAGTGAGTGGCATTGCTATAACAAAGAAACAGTGCCAGACAAACTGAAGGTCTTAAGGTGGATAAGTCACTTGGACCAGATGGACTACATTCCAGTGTTCTGAAAGAGGTTTCTGAAAAGATAGAAGATGGATTGGTTATATTTCATTGGATTCTGGAGGACAGGAAAATAGTGAATGTCACACCACTCTTTAAAAAGGGGTCAAGGCAAAAGAAAGGTAATTAAAGGTCAGTTAGCCAAACTTCAGTGGTTGGGAAAGTATGGAAGGTCATAATTAAGGATGACATTTCTGTGTATTTGGAGACTAATGATAAAATAAGTCAAAGTCAGCATGGTTTTTATCAAGGGAAATCTTGCCTGACAAATCTGTTAGAGCTCTTCGAGGAAGTAACAAGCAGGGTGGACAAAGGAGAGGCAGTGGATGTCATTTACTTGAATTTTTAGAAAGCGTTTGATAAGGCTGTTAACAAGGTAAAATCCCATGGCAATACAGGAAAGATACTGACAGGGATAGAGGAATGGCTGACAGGCAGGAGGCAGTGAGTGAGAATAAAAGGGGCCTTTCCTGGTTGGCTGCCAGTGACTAGTGGTGTTTCTCAGGGCTCAGTATTGGGACCACTACTTTTCACATTGCTTGTAAGTGATTTAGTTAATGGAATTGATGGCTTTGTGGCAAAGTTTGTAGGTGATACCAAGATAAGTGGACGGGTAGTTGATTTTGAGGAAGCAATATGATTGCAAAAGGACTTAGATAAATTGGAAGAATGGGCAAAAAAGTGGCAGATAGAATACAGTGTTGGGAAATGGATGAAAATGCATTTTGGTAAAGGTAACAACAGTGCGGACATGGGGAGAAAATTCAAACATCAGAGTTGCAAAGGGACTTAGGCGTCCTCGTGCAATACTTCCTGAAGGTTTATTTACAGGCGGATTCTATGGTAAACAAGGCAAATGTAGTGTTAGCATTTATTTCAAGGGGAATAGAATATAAAAGAAAGAAGATAATGCTGAGTCTTTACAGTGAAAATTGATCATTTCCTAATTGGGCAGGGTATCAAAGGTTTTGGCGAGAAGGCAGATGTATAGGGTTAGGTGCGATCCAGTATCAGCCATAATGGAGCAGACTTGATGGGCTGAATGGCCTAATTCCGCTCCTTTATCTTATGATCTTATGGCAGGTACCTTCCTCCCCAAGGAAGGTGGTTGACCCCAGTCCAAAAACCATGGGCTTGGTCTCTACCAGATTCAATTTCTCACTTTTGGTTCAGAGTTTAATCTTCATGGAACACAAATGGCATAGTGGACAATACAAGGCAAGATGTGAGCTCTGATCTGTTCAATCCAAGTTGATAAAATTTACTACAAGGTCCATGCAGTGGTGAGAAATTCAAGTTATTTTCACCCACTGCATATAATAAAATTTAAATGCAGAACACCACGTCAAAACATCAAGAGATATATAATCCAGGCCTAAGTTTGCTCTCTGTGCAACTGCTACAAATAAAATAAGCTGATGATAAATGCCAACAGGCTTCCATGTCTGTTTCCATTCTTGAAGTAACGGACATGAAATCAATGAAGGATTCCAGTGGACCATGCCAGCTATAGTTACACACCACTGGATGGTGAAGACCTCATCAACGTAACATTAGCTAAATTCAGACTTCTTAAATCCTATGTGAAATCTGCAACATTGCCCATTGCACTTTTTAGCTGTATGCCTTTGTGAATGGCTTCTGCAGTGACGCTTGTATTAGGAGCTGCTGCAACTAAAGGTAGTGTCGTGCTCTACACAGCTCTTGTGAGTGCCACTGCATGGTTGGGGTTGACACACAGCAACAGAGTAGCACAAGTGGAACTGCTGTAGCAGCTGCCTATAGACTGGTTGGACACCAGTGAATAAAGAATGTCTTTTTTTAAAAGGTGAGTGTTTACTGACTACAATTGACTTTAAGGTGATTAGTGGCAATACAGAAATTACAGGATGGACGTAGGGCTAACGTCTCCAGATCTACCAGACCTACTCCAGCCGTTGGGCTCTGGTGCTATTTGGTGGAGTTTACAAGCACTTCCCGTGACTCTGGTTTAACATAATTTTTGACATTGAAATGTACTGGAAGTGCTTTCATATAATTGTGCTACATTAGCAACGTAAGGACCATTTTCATTTGTTATTAACTGAAAACTTGTGCCACTATCTCACTCGATCTTATGGCCAGCTATCTACGATACTGTACAACTTCACTTATGAATGCATAAACTCTTCTCAGTCTTCCAGCCAGGTCCAGGTATCAATTTTAACTGATATTTCAATGACAGACTCCTCCATCTTCATCAGGAATGATGCCTCGGCCTGCCCAGTCTGGTGGTATATATACTCAATGGCCAGTGGCTGTCCCTCCAGATTGACTGGTCCTCTACCAATCAGGTTTCTTCTGTCCGCCTTGTTTAGACTGAGACCTTCATTTTTGATGAAATTTTAATATTCTCTAGTCTTAGAACTGGAATATGATTTTAAATGATATTTTTTATTTTCTGCTTTTGCAGCTTGCTATTTGAAACTGAGAATACATTTTTAAAATCATGATCATTAGAATTAAGAAAATATGCTGTTGGACACTTGTGTGAATTAATCAGTCTTTGACTGTGGGTCCTTTGAAATACATAAAGGATACTGAAATTCAAAGGAAATTAACATTTCCTCTGAATACTGGTATCCCCTTAACATCTACACATTTTACACATGAAATCCAGACAAACTCAAACATAACTGGATTAGATTTGCAGGTACAAGATCTTCCACTAAATTCCACATATTGAAATATATTTCTGCTGTTTATCCAAACCTCTACCCTGTGACTAACTTGCTGTCCTGAGTTTTCTTTAAAACTCATACCATCAGCTGACTCGAGATCGGCAGCAAAAGTAAATTGTGCGTAAATATAAATAACAGAAGAGCTTAGTGCACATTCATAGTTTGCTGATTGTTACCCCTATTGTTACACATTCATTCATCAAAACCCACTGCAGGAGCCTGGCTGACTGATGGAATATTTTGCCTGTTCGCTCATCACACTACAGAATGATAAGAGCAGTAGTTGATAGGCTCAAGTGTACATTCAATGTATAACCATGTTTATACATAAACAAGGTATTTGGAACCTGATGCACTATTCTTCATTGCTTCATGGTGGAATACGAGTGCTTTAATCTTCTCAAAGTGATTACTACCATAGCAGAAGTAGCACTTCATCTATTTACATGGTAATTTAATTAGTATATTCAATTTTTATAATTTGAGTTTAATAATATTTACGATAAGCGAAACATTTATTCTTGGTTACATTCATGAGATCTTACAGTTTCTGCATAGCAAATCATTGACACTTACAATTAACATGGCCCCTCCTCCACATTTACAAATCTCACCTTAGAGACATTTCAAAATGCATCTTGCACTTTCAGTTTAGGCTAAATTTACTTTGTGACCCTATGAGCTTTTACGGTTAAATAATAAAAAAAACTTTTTTTTTGTAATTACCAGTCATTATTCTTTGGAACAATTTCAACAAATTTCAGCAGACTCTGAAGATGCCTCAGGGAAATATGCTCTTTGCTGCCACCTCCTGGTGCTGATAGACTGAATTTTCCTGTTAACGAAAACGACATACGGACATAATACAATAACGGCACTGACAGACAGCAAAGATATAGTAAGCATGTAAAAACTAATATAAGACATTAGCCAGCAAAATCCTTTAAGCAGCTTCTGTAAATTGAAATGAAGATATAAGTGTAACGAGCCTTACACTTCAGTGTTTTGCTTCTCTTCATCTTAACATTCTTCGGCTGGCTTACTTTGATTTTGTCCTCTCTCATAACAGCAGCTGTCACTCTCTGTAGAGATACGCGAACTGATAAACACCTGCAGCTCCTTCTTGGCCAATTTCATCACTGTCACAGCATTGCTCGCAACCCAGTGACAAGGAAAAGATCACACAGACTCCCGAGCAATGAAAGGAAGGAAGGGAATTTACATGGTGCAGCATGTCAGCACAACTACTGCTATGCCAAGACAAAGCATATCAGCCATACCAGCCAGAAAGAACATTCTTTAAAAATGCAGACTACATAGCATGAATATTTTATCTCCTGCACCTTTCCTTGGATTAAGTGTGTTAGAGAGGCTGAACAGTAATGGAAGCTGAGCAATTGAAAGTCCTGGTGCAGCAAAAGAAAGGAAGGGCATTCAGAAAAAAAAAATAGTTCATGATTCTTTCTGCATAAATCCTGCTGTTCCTCAATCATGTTTCCCTCATATTAATTTCAAACAGATTAGCTTAGGTTATGCCAGTTTTCAATAAAAAATCCTTTTAACAATGCTTAAAGCAGAAATACAAGAAGCATTATTCTGCTGTCATCATATCTTTTGTTACTAAAGTCCACATAACAAACCCTTTTATTCACTAGAGAAGTATTCTGTACTTTCATTTTCCTTTCAGCATCTGCTCATCGGGATCATAAAGCACTCCCTTTGTTCCAGGCAGCTATCATGAAGCGACCAGCCCTAGAAGTCACTTGCTTATCTGCATATCATGTAAACTAAATTAAGACTGGAAAATGGAGCTTAAGTGAACCTCCTAAGTTGCTTTAGGTATGCAGAAAAGTTCATTGCCACAGAAGAACAGATCTTAGCTGCTCATATACAGTATTTCACAGCTTTACTCCACACAGCTACCTAATCCCCATTACTTTAGAACCATCTACAACAACTTACTATTAACTCCTTCCTTCAATCCACCTGCTTTTGACTCTCTCAAAGGATGGTCAGCTCAGATCAAGGGAAGCACTTTTTCATACAACCTAAACTGAGCAGCTGGTTTGAGTAAGAGAGTCTTATATCAGCCTTAGATGTTTATAGAGTGCTGCAGGTTATTTAAATTTTCCATGTGTTGTGAACCTCCAGCTTTTAGCAATAAATTGCAGATTAAATTCTAAATGCATCCAACAATAGGTGCCTTAGAAATCCTGAAGGCATGTGCATGCTTTTGCCATGGAACCAGTACTAACACTGAGACACACCTATGTCATTGGATGCTAAACAATAACACATCATGGAAATTGCTTTACTTAAGATATGTAAGAACATGTACAGACAAGTGTGAAGTGTTGCACTTTGGGAGGACCAACTATGGCAGGTCTTACACAGTGAATGGTAGGGCACTGAGGGATGTAGTGGAACAGAGGGATCTGGGAATACAGGTCCATAATTCCTTGAAAATGGTGCCATAAGTAGGTAGATTTGTGAAGCAAAAGTTTTCTTTCACATGGCCTTCATAAATCAATGTATTCACTACAAGAATTGGGATGTTAAGTTGAAGTTGTATAAGACGCTGGAGAGGCCTAATGTTGAGTATTGTGTGCAGTTTTAATCAGCTATGGACAGGAGTAATGTAAACAAGGTTGAAAAAGTACTGAGAAAATTTACAAGGATGTTTCTGGGATTTGAGGAAGCACCTAGTTATAAGGTAAAACTGACTAGGTTAGGACATTATTCACCGGAATGTAGAAGATTGATGGGGGATTGGCTAGAGGTATACAAAATTTTGAAGAGTATGGATAGGGTAAATGGAAGCTGGCTTTTTTCACTGAGGTTGAGTGAATCTAGAACTAGAGGTCAAGGGCTAAGGGTGAAAGGTGAAATGTTTAAGGGGAACATGTGAGGGAACTCCTTTACTCAGAGGGTGGTGAAAGTGTTGAAGGATCTGCCAGTGTAAGTGCTGGACGTGGGCCAATTTCAATAATTAAGAGAAATTTGGATAGATATATGGATAGGAGGTGGTCCGGGTGCAGGTCGATGGGACTAGACAGATTAATGGTTTGGCACAGACTAGAAGGGCCAAAGTGCCTGCTTTTGTGCTGTACTGTTCTATGACTCTGACTATGTTCCAAAGTCCCACTAAAATCTCATTTGCAACTAGTCCCAGATTTAAAAATAGAATGTTCTGTCTCCAATAGATATCTAAATAAATCATTACAGGCATAAACAAAGAAACTAACAAGACTAAAGTAATCCTATTAAAAAATATGAACTTTATTTCTTTCTGCAGCACAATATCGAAATTCACCAAGGCATAAAGAGTAACTTAATATGTGTAAATATTCATTTCTGTATATATTTCTTGTTATTTGCATGTATGCAATTAACCCATGCACATCATCATCCTGAAACTCAGCATATAGTTTGTTTTCCTGCCTTCAGGTATAACAATTACTTCATCTTCACAATTAAATTTTGCATTGAGATTTCACTTAAAAATACTCTTCACATTTATTTAACAAAGTACCTTTCAAAGAGTGATCCGCAATGTGAATGACATCATTTAATATGAAAACAATAGAAAGCATATAGAGTTCTTTCAATCAAGACAAAGTTTAACCCCTGGCGGCTTCCTACCTTCAGATTATGAAGTCTGTTGCTCAGCTGTGCTTTCGGCGTGAAGATGTTTCCAGTTATAATTAACATGGCACCTTACCATAGAGGTTCATTTCTCTTCCTCACCAAACAGGCAGCAAGTATCCTGTACTAATAGCTGAGAGCAGCATGCATGCAGTACCTCAGCAGCATCTAACTAATGGCCCCCAGGCAGGCGAAACTTTTACATGCAGCTAGGTATTTGAATTCTCTTCACTGCAGGACTTTCACTTACAGTGACAGGCTGCTGCCAGACGCAACCAAAGTGCACCTATCAGAGGCTCCCTATGCAAAACTCAATTCCTCACCATTACGAGCAATCCAACATACTAGCATCTCCTCCGGCCTTTCTATTAAATAGACACTTTCTTTCTTAAGCCGGAATGAGACTATTGTCTTAACCTTTGAAAACCAAATGTCTTGGATTACTTTCTAAATATTATTCACTGGCATTGATTTAAGAAACATTTTGTTGTGGAAATACAAATATACAGGGAGAGTATGCAGCCAGTCAAATATTGAAATCTGCAGAAAATATTCTTATGAAAATGCTAAGAATAAAATGAGTATATCACCTCATTCCTTGTGGATTTGCCTCTCACAATCCTGTGGTTCCTGGAGGAATGGTTCATAGGTAACAAGGGATGTGTTGTGAGACTTTATTAATGATTTAATTAATGAATTAAATTAATATAGATAGTAAGCTCACAAAAATAGTAGAAAGTATACTCAAAGCACTGGCTGCCAAGACTATGGAATTGCCAGAAATACCTTGGGTCAGCTTCAACTCACAGTGTCATTAGTCACACATAGGAAGAAGGGAAACGAATGAGGGAGAGGTATGTATTTTGATCGGAATGGAATTTTCATTCAACAACATTTGGAGCACTAATGTAGCCTACTAATGCTTCAAAATATTGCTATGTCTTTTTCCTCAACAAAATGTACTCTAGTTAAGGTTCTTAAGGCAAAATCAAGTTCTTGTGCAAATTCCTTTCTGCAACTCATTCTGATGAATGGAATGAATATAGCAGTCAGTATTAATGTGGACAGATAAATAGTGTGGTCCAAGGTTAAGCAATCAGTAATCCAAAGGTCCCATTGTCCTTTGGAGTCACAATCTCTGTTTATTTTCTGATCTATTAATGGTGCTTTATAGATAAACATAAATTGATAAAAAGTCTAGACTAATCCTGGGCACAAAAGGTAATTTCTTCCCTCAAAATCTCCATTACATTTATACCCCACTTCAGTGCATCAATTTCACTGTTCCAAAAGACTAGTTAAATGCTTTTATGTAGTACTCTTTTGATGTCATTGTGTTGATTACATAATTAGAATTAATGTGTTTGATTAGTTGTTCTGGTTCAAATTAAAGATTTATCACTCAGGTAATTATTTGTTTGATATATGATAATAGGTAAATGACACAATTTTTGGTTTGTTCACACGGTCTCCTATTTCATTCTGTTCTCAACCCTTCAAAGTTTAAACTACATTTAAAATCAAAGTCTTTTCACTAAATGTAATCTTGGGATTCATCCTCTAATAGGCTGCCACAAAACGAAGAAACACAATAGAATCCATTACAATCCATTACAATTCCACACAACAAACACCACCAAACACTCAATGTAGGGGAGAAAGGACAAGTGGTACAAGCAATAAAAAAGTAAGTGAAGAACCCATGGTCCACAACCATAGAGCTAGGTTATGTGCAATAACAAACCACACTAGTTCGAGTACGTCCATCTACACAGGCGCCATGCTTCTGTCAGACCTGATTACCTGAGCTGGCAGCAACACCTTCTGCTGCACCATCGGTGGATTGGCCATGGAAATCATGGTGTAGCACAAACTCCCTCCAATTTCCCAGCTCCCAGTCTGCAAGTATCATGTTGAAACCAATGGGCAAAAATAGGTGACCACAGAATGGTCAACTGATTTATTTTAAACATGAGAAATTCTGCAGATGCTGGAAATCCAAGGCAACACGTACAAAATGCTGAAGGAACTCAGTAGGTCAGGCAGTATCTATGGAAATTAATAAACAGTTGCCATTTCAGGCTGAGAACTTTCTTCGGGACTTAGAATGAAGGAGGAAGATGCCAGAATAAAAAGGGTGGGTGGGAGGGGAGAAGCAGGAGAGCTAGAACTACTACTACTACTACTACTACTACTACGTCGACTCAGGCCTAGGGGGCTGGCGACAGGCACGATGATGGACTCTTCACTTCTCCCTCTCCCTCATCAGTGTGTTCAGTTCATCTACATTATCCGCGCTGCTGTCTTCTGAGAGTGTGTTGACCATAGTCTTGGGAGGACGCCCAGGGTTCATTCTCCCGTGCTTAGGGTCCCATATGATGACTAGGTTGGCAGGTAGCTTGGGGTGTCGTAGACAGTGCCCCGCTAGTTGCAGTCTTCTCGCCTCGATTTTAGTGGAGAGCATCGGTAGGTTGTTATAGAGCTCAACGTTCGTCATGTGCTGTTGCCAACTCACGTCAAGAGCCATCCGGAGCATTCGTGCATAGCAACCATCTAGAGACTTTCACATCGTCTTGGTGAGTGTCCACACCTCGCATCCGTACGTGAGAATGGACTCTATAACTGCTATGAAAATCCTCTTTTTAAGCCCTCAGGTCAGGTTTGACTTCCAGATCTCCTTCATGTCGTTCATAGCCCTCCACGCCAGCGCCTTCCATATCTTTATGTCCTTCTCCGAACTCATCATTCTTGACCCGCGGTACCTGTAGTCAAAGACTTTCTTAATAGTAGAGCTAGAAGGTTATAGGTAAAATCAAGTGGGTGGGAATGGTAAAGGGCTGGAGAGGAAGGAATCTGATAGGAGAGAACAGTGAACCAGAGGAGAAAGTGTAAGGAGGTGAAAAGAGGTCAAAGGCCAAAGTGGGGAATAAAAGAAGAGGGGAGGGGAGGGAAAATCATCTACCGGAACAAGAAATTGATATTCATGCCATAAGGCTGGAGGGTACCCAGTTGGAATATAAGGTGTTGCTTCTCCACCCTGAGGACGCCCTCATCTTAGCACAGGAGAAGACCATGGACCAACATGTCAGAACAGGAACGGGAATTAAAATGGTTGGCCACTGGGAAGGCCTGCTTGGGGCAGATGGTGTGGATGTTCTCGACAAAGCAGTCCCCCAACGTATGATGGGCTCACCAATGTAGAGCAGGCTGCATCAGGAGCACCAGACACAATAGACAACCCCAGCAGATTTGCAGATGAAGTGTTGCCTCAACTGGAAGGGCTGTTTGGGGCCCTGAATGGAGGTGAGGGAAGAGGTGAAAGGGCAGGTGTGGCACTAAGGCTGCTTGCAGGGATAATTTCCAGGAGTGAGATTAGTTGGAAGGGACGAATTGACAAGGGAATCTCAGATGGAGTGATCCCTGCGATAACAGAGAGGGGGAAGGTAATGATCTATTTAGATGTAGGATCCTTTTGGAGAAAATGTGCAAGTTGCAGGGATTGATGTGTTGGATGCAGAGACTGATGGGATGATAGGTGAGAATAAGAGGAACTCTATTGCTGTTAAGGTGGAGGGAAGATGGGGTGAGGGCAATAATGGAGGAAGGGAAACACCCTTCCTTGAAGAAGGAAGACGTCTCTGATATCCTGGAAAGGAAGACCACATCCTGGGAACAGATGCAGGGGAGGTAAAAGAACTAAGAAAAGGGAATAACATTTTCACAGGAGACAGGGTGAGAAGAAGTGTGGAAACTGGTAGGTTTACAAAACATGTCAGGTGACAATTTGTCTCCAAAGATGGAGAAAGAGAGATTAGGAAAGGGGATTGAAGTGTCAGAATGGACTGAGTGAATTTAAAGGCAGTGGGAAGTTAAAGGCAAAGTGGATAAATTTGATGAACTCAGCATGGGTGGACAAAGCAGCAGCAATGCAGTCATCAATGTGGTGGAGGAAGAGCTGAGGTGTCAAAGATACAGCAATAGCTTGGACACATGGCTACCCCTCAAGTCTGGAGAACATGGGAGGAGACAAAGGAAAAATTGTTGAGGGTGAGGACCCGCTCTGCCTGACGGAGGAGGGTGGTGGAGGGGAATTGGTTGGTTCCTTTGTTAAGAAAGACGCGGGGATCTTTGAGGAATATGTGGGATACATGGACTGGAGAGGCAGTCAGCCCAGTGAATTGAAAGTTACTAAGGTGAGGGAGAGCATGAAGAGTGTCATGGATGTAGGTAGGAAGGGATTGAACCAAGGGGAATAAAATGGAATTGAGGTATGAGGATATGAGCTCAGTGGAGCAGGAGCAGGAAGACAATAGGCCTACCCAGACAATCTAATTTGTGGATCTTGGGTGGGAGGTAGAAGCGAGCAGAGCAGGGTACAGGAACTATGTTTGGCGGCAGTGGATGGGAGTTCTCCAGAGCCGATAAGGTCAGCGATGGTGTTGGTGACAGTTTTCTGATGGCCAGGAGTAGGGTCCTGTTCAAGGAGTAGGGTTATTTGTTGTATTTATTAGTAAGTTTAAATGGGTTTAATTGCTTCCAAATCTTTGTGGTTATTTTAATTTTTTCAAATCATTTTACCTTCTTAGTATCTTAATTCTGATACTTGTATGAACTATGGAATGTTTGTGAAGATCAAACAGCCAATATTGCAGAATATTGTGAAGTTTTCACAAATGGTAGCTCCAGGGATGACACTGTCAGCTGTTAAGGTCTTTCTTTTATTGAAGCTGGCCACTTACCTGACCTTTCACTCTGATGGGCAAAGGAACAATGTGCACAGGAACATGTTGAAACTGTGGTGTGGTCCAAGGTTAAGCAATCAGCAACCTCAGGGGGTTATTATGCTTTGGAGTCATGCTTTTACAGCCTTATCGAATTTTCCAATCTTTTAATGATGCTGTGCATATGAAATAGGCATCTGTTAGTCTCGTGAAACCATGGATTTGCGCCTTTGAAGGTTTCCAGGGCGCAGGCCTGGGCAAAGTTATACGGAAGACCGGCAGTTGCCCATGCTGCAAGTCTCCCCTCTCCATGACACCCGATGTTATCCAAGGGAAGGGCATTAGGACCCATACAGCTTGGCACCGGTGTTGTCGCAGAGCAATGTGTGATTAAGTGCCTTGCTCAAGGACACAACAAGAAGCCTCAGCTGAGACTTGAACTAGCAACCTTTAGATCACTAGACCAACATTTTAACCACTGGGCCACGCGCCAACACTACATATGAATATTAATAAAAATATTCCAATGTTGGCAAATCCTGGACACAAAAATAATTTCTTTTCTCAAAACCTACATTATATTTTTATGTCCCCTTTAACGTCACAAAAACATTAATTTATCTGTTCCAAATGATTAGTTAAATCTTTTTAGATTTTTTGTGCAATATTTTTGTGTGACCTACTTGAATAAGGAACAGAGCACTCTTTTGAACAGACTCATTCAGCTTTGCTGTCACAAGGATTGTAACAGAAAATCTTTAGAATAGAATAGAATAGCAGTACAACACAGTACAGGCCCTTTGGCCCACATTGTTGTGCCGACCCTCAAACCCTGCCTCCCAAATAACCCCCCACCTTAAATTCCTCCATATACCTGTCTAGTAGTCTCTTAAACTTCACTAGTGTATCTGCCTCCACCACTGACTCAGGCAGTGCATTCCATGCACCAACCACTCTCTGAGTAAAAAAACCTTCCTCTAATATCCCCCTTGAACTTCCCACCCCTTACCTTAAAGCCATATCCCTTTGTATTGAGCAGTGGTGCCCTGGGGAAGAGGCACTGGCTATCCACTCTATCTATTCCTCTTAATATCTTGCATACCTCTATCATGTCTCCTCTCATCCTGCTTCTCTCCAAAGAGTAAAGCCCTAGCTCCCTTAATCTCTGATCATAACCTATACTCTCTAAACCAGGCAGCATTGTGGTATATTCTTTCTGTACCCTTTCCAATGCTTCCACATCCTTCCCATAGTGAGGCGACCAGAATTGGACACAATACTCCAAGTGTGGCCTAACTAGAGTTTTATAGAGCTGCATCATTACCTCGAGACACTCAAACTCTATACCTCAACTTATGAAAGGTAACACCCCATAAGCTTTCTTAACTACCCTATCTACCTGTTAGGCAACTTTCAGGGATCTGTGGACATGTACCCCCAGATCCCCCTGCTCCTCCACACTACCAGGTATCCTGCCATTTACCTTATACTCTGCCTTGGAGTTTGTCCTTCCAAAGTGTACCACCTCACACTTTTCCGGGTTGGACTCCATCTGCCACTTCTCAACCCACTTCAGAAACCTATCAGTGTCTCTCTGCAATCCTCTACACTATCTACAACACCAGCAACCTTTGTGTTGTCCGCAAACTTGCCAACCCACCCTTCTACCCCCACATCCAGGTCGTTAATAAAAATCACAAAAAATAGAGGTCCCAGAGCCAATCCTTGTGGGACACCACTAGTTACAACCTTCCAATCTGAATGTACTCCCTCCACTACGACCCTCTGCCTTCTGCAGGCAAGCCAGTTCTGAATCCACTTGGCCAAACTTCCCTGGATCCCATGCCTTCAGACTTTTTGAATAAGCCTACCGTGTGGAACCTTGTCAAATGCCTTACTAAGATCCATATAGATCACATCCACTACACTACCCTCATCTATATGCCTGGTCACCTCCTCAAAGAAATCTATCAGGCTTGGCAGACACGATCTGCCCTTCACAAAGCCATGCTGACTGTCCCTGATCAGGCCATGATTCTCTAAATGCCCAGAGATCCTATCTCTAAGAATCTTTTCCAACAGCTTTCCCACCACAGACGTAAGGCTCACTGGTCTATAATTACCTGGACTATCCCTACTACCGTTTTTGAAAAAGGGGACAACATTCGCCTCCCTCCAATCCTCCAGTACCATTCCTGTAAACAACGAGGGCATAAAGATCCTAGCCAGAGGCTCAGCAATCTCTTTCCTTGTTTCGTGGAGCAGCCTGGGGAATATTCTGTCAGGCCCCAGGGACTTATCCATCCTAATATATTTTAACAAATCCAACACCTCCTCTCCCTTAATATCAACATGTTCCAGAACATCAACCTCATTCATATTGTCCTCATCATCATCAAGTTCCCTCTCATTGGTGAATACTGAAGAGAAGTATTCACTGAGGACCTCGCTCACTTCCACAGCCTCCAGGCACATCTTCCCACCTTTATCTCTAATCAGTCCTACCTTCCCTCCTGTCATCCTTTTGTTCTTCACATAATTGAAGAATGCCTTGGGGTTTTCCTTTACCCTACTCACCAAGGCCTTCTCATGCCCCCCTCTTGCTCTCCTCAGCCCCTTCTTAAGCTCTTTTCTTGCTACCCTTTATTCCTCAATAGACCCATCTGATCCTTGCTTCCTAAACCTCATGTATGCTGCCTTCTTCCACCTGACTAGATTTTCCACCTCACTTGTCACCCATGGTTCCATCTCCCTACCATTCTTTATCTTCCTCACTGGGACAAATTTATCCCTAACATCCTGCAAGAGATCTCTAAATATCGACCACATGTCCATAGTACATTTCCCTGCAAAAATATCATCCCAATTCACAGCCGCAAGTTCTAGCCTTATAGCCTCATAATTTCCCCTTCCCCAATTGAAAATTCTCCTGTCCTCTCTGATTCTATCCTTTTCCATTATAATGCTAACGGCCAGGGAGCAGTGGTCACTGTCCCCCAGATGCTCACCCACTGAGAGATCTGTGACATGACCCGGTTCATTACCTCATACTAGATCTAGTATGGCATTCCCCCTAGTCGGCCTGTCAACATACTGTGACAGGAATCCGTCCTGGACACACTTAACAAACTCTGCCCCATCTAAACCCTTGGAACTAATCAGGTGCCAATCAATATTAGGGAAGTTAAGGTCACCCACGATAACAACCGTGCTATTTTTGCGCCTTTCCAAAATCTGACTCCTAATCTGCTCCTGGGTATCTCTGCTGCTACCAGGGAGCCTATAGAATACTCCCAATAGAGTAACTGCTCCCTTCCAGTTCCTGACCTCTACCTATACCGACTCAAAAGAGGATCCTGCTACATTACCCACCCTTTCTGTAGCTGTAATAGTATCCCTGACCAGTAATACCACCCCTCCTTCCCTTTTACCCCCATTTCTAGCCCTTTTAAAGCACTGAAATCCAGGAATATTGAGAATCCATTCCTGCCCTGGTGCCAGCCAAGTCTCTGTAATGGTCACTACATCATAATTCCATGTATGTATCCAAGCTCTCAGTTCGTCATCTTTGTTCCTGATGCTTCTTGTATTGAAGTACACGCACTTTAGCCCTTCTACCTTACTGTCTTTACACCGTTTATTCTGCTTCTCTTTCCTCAAAGCCTCTCTATATGTTAGATCTGGCTTTACTCCATGCAATTCTTTCACTGCTCTATCGTTCTGAGTCCCATCCCCCTTGCAAATTAGTTTAAACCCTCCCGAACCATGCTAGCAAACCTACCTGCAAGGATATTGCTCCCCCTCGAGTTCAGGTGCAACTCATCCAATCTGTACAGGTCCCACCTTCCCCAGAATAGATCCCAATGATCCAAAAATCTAAAACCCTGCCCCCTACACCAACTCCTCAGCCACGCATTCAACTGCCATCTCCTCCAATTCTTACCATCACTATCACGTAGCACTGGCAGCAATCCTGAGAACGCCACCCTTGAGGTCCTGTTCTTCAGCCTTCTGCCTAGTTCCCAAAACTCACACTTCAGGACATCATCCCTCTTCCTGCCTATGTCGTTGGTGTCAACATGTATCACCACTTCTGGTTGCTTTCCCTCTCGTATCAGGATGTCGTGCCCCCGGTCAGAAACATCCCGGACCCTGGCTCCTGGGAGGCAACAAACCATGCGGGTGTCCTTCTCACGTCCACAATATCTCCTGTCTGCTCCCCTGACTATAGAGTCTCCAATGACAACAGCTCTCCTCTTCTCCATCCCACTCTTTTGCACCACAGGGTCGGACTCAGTGCCAGAGGCCCTGCCACCGTGACTCACACCTGTTCAGTCGTCCCCACCAACAGTCTCCAAGACGGTAAACTTATTATTCAGAGGAATGTCTACAGGGGTGCTCTGCACTACCTGTCTACTCACCGTCGCTTTCCTTCCTCTGACTGTCACCCAATGACCTGCTTCCGGCAGCCCAGGTGTGACTACCTCCCTGTAGCTCTCATCTATGACTGCCTTATTCTCCCTTACGAGTCGAAGGTCATCCAGCTACTGCTCCAGATTCCTAACATGGTTTTCCAGATCACCCAGCTGCATGCACTTCTAGCAGATGTGACTCTGCAGGAGAAGGGAGCTCTCCCACGACTGCCACATCTCACATGAGAGGCACATCATCATCTCAGGAGACATTGTAAAGACTAACTGGGAACAAGCTCATCCTCCGCCTCTTCTCGTTGAAATCTCTTGAGTCAAAGCCCCAAAGCTCCACTCCTTCACTGGCCCACTCACTCTCTGGCTGCTTTCCCACCAAATGGAATAAGCATGTACAACAGTTCATCTTTGTGCGACAGGAGAACACACATCATAGTACAATAGTCTCTGTTTTATTATTTCATATATTATTATTGCACACTGGTAAATTATTATTGTGTAATTATTATTCTGGACTTTGTTATTAGTTAAGTTTGCACACTGCTGTGTTTATTTAAATGCTGCTGCTGTAATGAAGGAATTTTCCTTTGGGATCAATAAAGTACTTATTATGATTATTATTATTTTAATGTCATTGTGTTGATAATCCAGTAGAAAGCACAGATTACATAGTGTGACTAATGTATTTAGTTAGTTGGTAGCATTTTAATTAAGAACTTATTGCATAGCTAAGTATTTGTTTTGAATATGATAATAGACGGATTTCACAGGTTTCTTGTTTCCTATTTCACTCTGTTGTTGTGCCTTCAAACATCCAGCTAATGTGCAGTAGGAAACTATACACGGTCGGATGTATCCTTTTACATAAGACAAGAAGTGGTGTAGAATCTCAATTTCAGATTCAGTAAACTCCCCACATTTGCTCAGTTTCGAAAACAGTATCTTCCATTTTTCCAAGATTACACACACTTTCCGTATTTCTTCCCCTCTCTGTAAACTCAAATCTATAGTTTTATGAATTACTGACAGAATTTCTCCAATCCTATTATTCCTGTATCCTTGTCAACCAGAATGATGCAGCTCTTTTCCTCATGAAATTTAAAATCTTTGTTCTTAACATTTTAGAGAAACGTGTTTCAGAGAATTACCTTCCAGATGCTTATATTAAACCTCAACCTCTCAGTTTTAACCCTCTTCAAATCCATTTCAGATATTGTCAGGCTTTCAACAGTCTACTTGTGACTTTCTCACCTTCCTGCACCCCCCACCCCCACCACTGTGCTACTTCTGTGACCTTGTTTTTCCTTACGGAACTTAGGAATTCAGTCCCCTGAGTCTGCCAATATTGTGGGAACGTCTTCTATAACAACATTAATTGCATTAATAATCTTTCCAAGATTCTTTATAGAAACTGTATTAAAATAACACTGATCCAAAAAAGAAATTTTAAAATGGAAAAAGGATGCAAACGTGGTTGACAAGAGAAGTCAAAGCCGAAGTTAAAGCAAAGGAGAGGGCATACAAGGAAGCAAAAATTAGTGGGAAGACAGAGGATTGGGAAGTTTTTAAAACCTTACTAAAGGAAACTAAGAAGGTCATTAAGAGGGAAAAGATTAACTATGAAAGGAAGCTAGCAAATAATATCAAAGAGGATACTAAAAGCTTTTTCTAGTATATAAAGAGTAAAAGACAGGTGAGAGTAGATATAGGGCTGATAGAAAATGATGCTGGAGAAATTGTAATGGGAGATAAGGAAATGGCAGAGGAACTGAACGAGTATTTTGCATCAGTCTTCACTGAGGAAGACATCAGTAGTACACCGGACACTGAAGGGTGGCAGGGAAGAGAAGTGTACACAGTCACAATTACGACAGAGAAAGTACTCAGGACGCTGAATAGTCTAAATGTAGATAAATCTCCTGGACCAGATGGAATGCACCCTCGTGTTCTGAAGGACGTAGCTGTGGAGATTGCGGAGGCATTAAGATGATCTTTAAAAGTCGATAGATTCTGGCAGGGTTCCAGAGGACTGGAAGATTGCAGATGTCACTCCGCTATTTAAGAAGGGGGCAAGGAAGCAAAAAGTAAATTATAGACCTGTTAGCTTGACATCGGTGGTAGGGAAGTTGTTGGAGTCGATTGTCAAGGACGAGGTTACAGAGTACCTGGAGCATATGACAAGATAGGCAGAACTCAGCATGGATTCCTTAAAGAAAAATTCTGTCTGACAAACCTATTACAATTTTTTGAGGAAATTACCAGTAGGCTAGACAAGGGAGATGCAGTGGATGTTGTATATTTGGATTTCCAGAAGGCCTTTGACAAGGTGCCACACATGAGGCTACTTAACAAGATAAGAGCCTATGGAATTATGGAAAAGTTACATACGTGGATAGGGCGTTGGCTGATTGGCAGGAAACAGAGAGTGAGAATAAAGGGATCCTATTCTGGTTGGCTGCCGGTTACCAGTGGTGTTCCACAGGGATCAGTGTTGGGGCCGCTTCTTTTTACATTGTACATCAATGATTTGGATTATGGAATAGATGGCTTTGTGGCTAAGTTTGCTGACGATACGAAGATAGGTGGAGGGGCTGGTAGAGCTGAGGAAACGGAGATTCTGCAGAGGGACTTGGATAGATTGGAAGAATGGGCAAAGAAGTGGCAAATGAAATACAATGTTGGAAAGTGTATGGTTATGCATTTTGGCAGAAGAAATAAATGGGCAGACTATTATTTAAATGGGGAAAGAATTCAAAGTTCTGAGATGCAACGGGACTTGGGAGTCCTCGTACAGGATACCCTGAAGGTTAACCTCCAGGCTGAGTCAGTAGTGAAGAAGGCAAATGCAATGTTGGCATTCATTTCTAGAGGAATAGAGTATAGGAGCAGGGATATGATGTTGAGGCTCTATAAGTCGCTGGTGAGACCTCATTTGGAGTACTGTGGGCAGTTTTGGTCTCCTTATTTAAGAAAAGATGTGCTGACGTTGGAGAGAGTACAGAGAACATTCACTAGAATGATTCCGGGAATGAGAGGGTTAACATATGAGGAACGTTTGTCCGCTCTTGGACTGTATTCCTTGGAGTTTAGAAGAATGAGGGGAGACCTCATAGAAACATTTCGAATGTTGGAAGGTATGGACAGAGTGGATGTGGCAAAGTTGTTTCCCATGATGGGGGAGTCTAGTACGAGAGGGCATGACTTAAGGATTGAAGGGCGCCCATTCAGAACAGAAATGCGAAGAAATTTTTTTAGTCAGAGGGTGGTGAATCTGTGGAATTTGTTGCCACAGGCAGCAGTGGAGGCCAAGTCATTGGGTGTATTTAAGGCAGAGATTGATAGGTATCTGAGTAGCCAGGGCATCAAAGGTTATGGTGAGAAGGCAGGGGAGTGGGACTAAATGGGAGAGTGGATCAGCTCATGATAAAATGGTGGAGCAGACTCGATGGGCCGAATGGCCGACTTCTGCTCCTTTGTCTTATGGTCTGATGGTCTTATCTGGACTTGCAGTACAGTGTGCTGGTAATGGATGGCTTTTATGTTTCGATGCATTTCATTCAAAAAATTCAGAAACGGTGGATAGATCTAAACTTGCTGTCAGTCCTCATCTGAGAATATGCATTTTATTTTTTTTTAATTTCCAATGGGTAAGAAGAAAACTGACGTCAGCCTGGAATGAGACTTCACTTTTGAATTTTCTACTTTTGAAATATAAAGATGAAATAGAACATAGGAACAAAATAAAACAAACTGCAATATATGCATATTTTAAATTTTGCTACTGTATTTCAATCTCATTCAATGATACAATTATCCGAATCTCACATATGCTATTTTCAGATTGAAGTTGTAGGTGAAATTATAGGAAAGACTTGGAAAAAATACAGTTGAAATATGATAGTATCATCTTAGCAGAATTTCCAAAGGAGTGAATCAATGCCAGCCGAAAAGTATATAAAGTGATTCCTCCACTCCCTTTCAATCTAAACATTTACACTAATATTAATATTGCATTGTCATTCACATATAAGGATACTGCTCATGCTATTTATCAATAATATCTTGTATTTTCAAACAAAGAATGATGATAAAATAAATCAAGGGGATGCGCCCTTAATCTTTGTTGTGTCACTGTTTGTAATGAAAGGATGATTTGTTTGCAAGGAGGAAAATAAATCTGAAAGCCATTCCTACCCTTTTCTATATCTGCATGTCCAAGTTACCTGTCTGAGGAATTTACCACCAATTAATCTTTCCTTGATTGTTTGATCCGATTATAGCAGGAAGGTGTGGTTTACTATTCAATTAGAAGTACAAGATGAATGTGCTGAGCAGGATGATCCCAAGACTCTATAGAAATTAAAGGCGGGGAGCTCTATACGAGGCAGCTGATGAACGATTGCAGAGTGTTGACATAGAAAAATTAGCTGTCTCGGGACAAAAGATTAAAGCTATCACAGTCAGCTGTTAGCCTCCTGTTACAAAAAAAACAAGTTGCTGCAGATTTCATTTGCAGCAACGTTTTGTAGCTCATAGAAATGGGAATGGGACAATTAGTCCATTGAGAACGTTCACAGTTCTGTATCCTACTTCCCTTTAGCCACATTAGATTTTTAAAAAGACATTAGCCAACAGAAAAAATATTTCAATTCTAAGCTTTTCAATGGACCAGACCTTTCAAAGAAGAGTTTTGAACACCTTACATTCCTTTTATGAGTTTCAGTGGAATATCAATGGAAGTGAATGGTGCAGATGTCCAGTGTATAAGTGTTGCTCTAAGTTTCAAAATAAATATATATTTTTTCATTCCTATGTGCTTTTATGCACTTCTTTCTAATTGTGTCCCCTTCCATTTCCCCAATGGCTTTTTGGCATCAAATCTTAATGCTGTACCTCAATTATATCATCTAGCTGGTTGGAAAGCTTAAGTTTCGTAGTAGCTGTAGACAGTTCAGGCTTTGGGTATGGAAGAGGGAGAGTAGTCAGTCTTACTGAGGATCATTCACAGGCAGGCAGTAGACCAGAAGGCTTCAGTGGGCTCAAAAATCAGTCCCACAAAAATCGAAGATGGAACCGTTTCAGGCCATTTATTTTATGGTATCTGTGAATCCTAATAAAGACAATTGTCAGGTTGCCAACTAGTCTCTTGATAATTATACTAGCCCACTACAGGCTGTAGGGAAAAGCATTCTTTTTTGTTGAAGCGCCCCAGACCACATTTGTCGCCCCGGTAGAGAGGTCAGAGTGGATGGAGAATAGAAATGACAAGTGACTGGAAACTCAGGGTTGCTCTTGCAAACTGAATGGAGGTGTCTATCTTTGTATCCTCCAGTGTAAATGAGCCCGCACTGGATCTAATGTGGGGCACAAAACTGGGAAAATCCTAATATTCTATTCATTGCTATGACGTCTGCGTGTGTCAGATTCTTCCAAGGAGACTCTAATTATTGCAAGATATACAGAAAATGCAATTAATGACTGCACTCAGATTTCTTGGCAATAACGTATAGGAAATTGCTTTGTGGATCCACAACTAGCTTGCCCACAGAAGGCAAAGAGTGGTTGTAGACAGGTCAAATTCTGCATGGAGGCCGGTGACCAGTGGTGTGCCTTAGGGATCTGTTCTGGGACCCCTACTCTTCGTGATTTTTATAAATGACCTGGATGAGGAAGTGCAGGGATGGGTTAGTAAGCTTGCTGATGACACAAAGGTTGGAGGTGTTGTTGATTGTGTGGAGGGCTGTCTGACGTTACAGTGGGACATTGATAGGATGCAAAACTGAGCTGAGAAGTGGCAGATGGAGTTCAACCCAGATAAGTGTGAGGTGGTTCATTTTGGTAGGTCAACTATGATGGCAGAATATAGTATTAATGGTAAGACTCTTGGCAGTGTGGAGGATCAGAGGGATCTTGTGGACCAAGTTCATAGGACGCTCAAAGCAGCTTTGCAGGTTGACTCTGTAGTTAAGGAGGCATACGGTGTATTGGCATTCATCAATCGTGGAATTGAATTTAGGAGCTGAGATGTAATGTTGCAGCCATATAGGACCGTGGTCAGACCCCACTTGGAGTACTGTGCTCAGTTCTGGTCGCCTCACTACAGGAAGGATGTGGAAACCATAGAAAGGGTGCAGAGGAGATTTACAAGGATGTTGCCTGGATTGGGGAGCATGCCTTATGAAAACAAGTTGAGTGAACTCGGCCTTTACTCCTTGGATCGACGGAGGATGAGAGGTGACCTGATAGAGGTGTATAAAATGATGAGAGGCATTGATCGTGTGGATAGTCAGAGGCTTTTTCTCCGGGGCTGAAATGGTTGCCACAAGAGGGCACAGGTTTAAGGTGCTGGGGAGTAGGTACCGAGGAGATGTCAGGTGTAAGTGTTTTACGCAGAGAGTGGTGAGTGCGTGGAATGGGCTACTGGCAACGGTGGTGGAGGTGGATACGATAGGGTCTTTTAAGAGACTTTTTGATAGGTACATGGAGCTTAGAAAAATAGAGAGCTATGGGTAAGCCTAGTAATTTCTAAGGTAGGGATATGTTCGGCACAACTTTGTGGGCCGAAGGGCCTGTATTGTGCTGTAGGTTTTCTATGTTTCTATGTTTGTAAAATAATCAAAATTATGCTTTCATTTTTCAAGAAAATGCTCAGCTACATTAGCCCCATTTTACTTTTATAAATTTGTCTTGAGCTTCGTAAAAATTATAGAGAAAAAATTTGCCTTTTTACTCCCTAATGCACTGTTATGGAGAACAATGATTGGGTGCTCATTCTGATGTTGAGCAGGTTGAAACTTAGTGCCTCACATTGGCATGGAAAATACATACCGTGAAGATTACAAGACCTTTATAGGGAGCTTTCTTCAAGGTCAATAACAGTGGAAAGAATCATGCAATTTTTTTGAAGTCAACACCAAAATCCTGTTGATGAGTAATTACTGTTATAAGGATTTTTAATAATTTTTCAATATTTTGTTTTACATAACAACATAGCAAAATTAGTGAGAAGCTAGAGGAGTTGAGAGCATTTAAAAATCACCAGAAAGGAATTTAAAAAAGCAATAAGAAAAGATAAAATATGAAGGAAAGCAAGTCAATAATATAAAAAAAGGATGGCAAAAGCTTTTTTTCAGACATGTAAAGAATAAAAGAGAAAACAGTGTGGATATTGGACAGCTGGAAAGGTAGGAATGGGGGACAAAGAAATGGCAAATGAACTTTATGAGCATTTTGCATCAGTCTTCACTGTAGAAGAAACTAGCAGTACGCCAATAATTCAAGAGTGTTAGGGGTCAGAAGTGAGCGTTGTTGCTATTACTAAGGAGATGGTGCCCGGAAAGCTGAAACCAAATGAACCCCAGGTCCTGAAGAGGGAGCTAAAGACATAGTGATTCTTAAAGAAATTTAAAGGGGAAAGGTTTGGGGGAGCATTAGGGGGAACTTCTTCACTCAGAGAGTGGTGGGAGTGTGGAACGACCTGCCATCTGATGTAAATGTGGGTTCACTCTTAAGTTTTAAGATTAAATTGGATAGGTACATGGATGGAAGAGGTCTGGAGGGTTATGGACTGGGTGCAGGTCAATGGGACTAGCAGAATAAAGTTTCGGCACAGACTAGAAGGGCTGAATGGTCTGTTTTCTGTGCTGTGGTGTTCTATGGTTCTATGGTTCTTGCTGTGTGCCTCATAATGAAGCCCTGGACTACATCAGTGAGTCTTAGCACAAGTTCCAACTGATTCTATCTATTTCACAGAGCTCCTTCTGTTGTCTGCATATCATCGATAGCAGCTCCCCCTGTTGGTCTGTGCTGACCTGTTGCTGTTGTTCTGACCTCAGGGACAGTGTAGTTCCCCCAGCTTTCCTTTCATTTTTCCATTTCAACATCAGAGTAGACCATGGAGATATTTTTGATTTCCAGTCTTTAACTGAAAGTGGATGAGAGATGGATTTTGAACCAAAGCTGCATGATGTAGAGGTAAGACTGGCCACTCCTTCACCATGATCACTCGGTTCAGCACTGGCACGCTGACTGTCGTGCTGGTGGAGCTGGTATGGATGTCTATGGAAGGCGGAGTTGGTGTGATTCTCTTGCATAACTTCATGGATGCTGTTACGAGCTTCTCGACTTACCTCAGGTAACCATCTGAGACCCTCAAAGGCATCTGCATACTCTTCCATGAATGTAGTGTGGTCCTCTTTTAATCTATGAAGCCACTATGAACACTCATTCCTCCAGGTTGAGCTTTTCACATACAGTCAGACCTAATGTTGGCTATACTCTCTTTTCTACAATCAGTAGCTGTGCCTTCAGGTGCTGCCCCTTGTGCTTGAAGGTCGCTATACAGCCCCCTTTTGCTGGAATGTTCTTTCTAGTACAGCCTATCACTTTCAACTTCTTGCTCTTTACTTTGAGAGTCTTGTAATTATCCATGGATAACAGATTTACCTGGGCTCCGGTGTCAAGCTTGGATGGAATTACTGTCTCATTCACAGTCACTAGAACAATCCATTTTACCAATCTATTTTACCAGCACCTGCAGTCTGTAGAGAATCTATAAAGACTTTCTCCATTTTCTCAGCAACTGTGCACACCTCTCTGTTGGTAGCTCCAGCTTTGCAGCACTTTGGTTTGTGCCTACCTCTGCATTTGCTGCATTTGCTGTTCGATCCTATGTCTTTACTATGCTGTTGCTTTGGGAAACGCCTCGCGCTCTGCCCCTCTGTTTTCACAGCATGCACTTGTAGCGGTGTGCTACACACAGCGCTAGAATAACGCCACGTAGTTAGTGAGTTGTAGTTGCGATAAAAGAGATTTATTCAAACTTCGCGGCCTCCTTTAAAGCCTTCCCGTTTCCGCCCTCCCTGGGCAGGACTGCTGTGGGGAATGCATATTCCCAGACCCTTTCCGCGTGCGGGATTTTCCCCCTGCTGGTAAGGATAGCCTGGCACCATTTTTGGGGCCGGGCTCTCTGCCTGCGCGTGCTGTTGTGAGCCGGTTTGTGTGTGCTAGAAAGTGGGTCGCCACATAACCCGCCCCCCCCAGAACCGGCGAGACCTCCCCCAATGTCCACAGTCTGGATTGGCCTCTGTTTGGGAGGTCTGCCCCTGCGCCGCGGTGCCTGAGACTGGACCGGTTGCGCCAAGTCCACGTGGGCCGGTTTGAGTCGTTCCACCGTGAAAACCTCCTCTCTCCCCCCAATGTCCAGCACGAACGTGGACCTGTTGTTCCTGATCACCTTAAACGGCCCCTCGTAGGGCCGCTGTAGCGGTGCCCGGTGTCTGCCCCGTTGTACAAAAAGAAACTTACAGTTCTGCAGGTCTTTGGGTACGCAGGTCGGGCTCTGTCCGTGCTGTGAAGTGGGTATTGGGGCCAGGTTACTGAGCCTTTCACGTAGTCTGTCCAGGACTGCTGTGGGTTCTTTCTCTTGCCCCCTTGGGGCTGATATGAACTCTCCTGGGGCGACCAGGGGTGCGCCGTACACCAACTCGGCCGACGAGGTGTGCAGATCCTCCTTAGGCGCTGTGCGGATTCCAAGCAGGACCCAGGGAAGCTCGTCCACCCAGTTAGGCCCCTCCAGGTGGGCCATGAGAGCCGATTTCAGGTTACCGTGGAAACGCTCCACTAGTCCGTTCGACTGTGGGTGGTAGGCAGTTGTGTGGTGTAGCTGTGTTCCTAAAAGGTTGGCCATAGCTGACCACAGGCTGGAGGTGAACTAGGCGCCCTTGTTGGAGGTAATGTGGGCCGGTACCCCGAAGCGTGCTACCCAGGTTGCGATCAGTGCTCGGGCGCAGGATTCGGAGGTGGTGTCGGTGAGCGGGACTGCCTCTGGCCATCTGGTGAAGCGGTCTATCATCGTTAGGAGGTACCGCGCTCCTCGCAACACTGGCAGAGGCCCCACGATATCCACATGAATGTGGCTGAACCTCCGGCGGGTGGGTTTGAACCGCTGCGGTGGAGCCTTGGTGTGCCGCTGCACCTTGGCCGTTTGGCACTGCATGCACATTTTGGCCCATTCACTGTCCTGTTTACGAAGTCCATGCCACATGAACCTGTTGGAGACCAGCCGGATGGTTGTCCTGATGGAGGGGTGCGCTAAGTTGTGAATGGAGTTGAAAACTCACCGCCACCAGGCTGCTGGGACGACGGGGCGGGGTTGGCCGGTAGCTACATCACACAGTAGGATCCTCTCACCTGGGACTACGGGGAGGTCTTGGAGCTGCAAACCTGAGACTGCAGTCCTGTAACTAGGGATCTCCTCGTCTGACTGCTGTGCCTCTGCCAGCGCTGCATAGTCCACCTCCTGGGACAGGGCCTGTATGGTAGGTCTGGATAGTGCGTCTGCCATGACGTTGTCCTTTTCCGAGACATGCCGGATGTCCGTCGTGTACTCGGAGATGTAGGACAGATGTCGCTGCTGGTGGGACGACCAGGGATTAGACACCCTAGTGAACACAAGGGTAAGCAGTTTGTGGTCCGTGACGCGGTGAAGGGCCTACCTTCTAAGAAGTATCTGAAATGCCGGATTGCCAAGTGTAGTGCTAATAGCTCCCGGTCGAAAGCACTGTATTTGAGTTTGGGTGGTCTTAGGAGTTTACTGGAGAACACCAGGGGTTGCCAGCGACCCTCGATGAGTTGCTCCAGCACTCCACCGACTGCTGTGTTGGATGCGTCCACCGTGAGGGCAGTAGGAACATCCATTCTGGGGTGCACTAGCATCGTGACATTTGCCAAGGCTTCTTTGGTTTTAACGAATGCAGCCACGGCCTCTTCGTCCCAGGTAATGTCCTTGCCCTTACCCGACATCAGGGTGAACGGGGGCGCATGATTCGGGCTGCTGAGGGGAGGAAACGGTGGTAGAAATTCACCATACCCAGGAATTCCTGCAAGCCTTTGGTTGTGTTGGGTCGGGGGAAGTGGCAGACAGCGGGCAGAGGCGTCTTTCATAATCCTATGGCCCAGGAAGTCAATGGTGTCGAGTCCGAACTGGCATTTGGTCGGGTTGATTGTAAGGCCAAATTCACTCAGTCGGGCGTAGAGTTGACGGAGGTGGGACAGGTGCTCCAGATGACTACTGCTGGCTATTAGGATGTCGTCCAAATAGATGAATGCAAAGTCCAGCTCACGTCCCACTGCATCCATTAGCCGTTGGAAAGTCTGTGCGGCATTCTTTAGGCGAACAGCATTTGGAGGAATTCGAAAAGGCCAAACGGCATTCGGAGGAATTCGAAAAGGCCGAACGGGGTGATGAGTGCTGTTTTGGGGATGTCATCCAGATGTACCTGGATTTGATGGTATCCCCCGACGAGGTCTACCTTGGAAAAGATCCTTGCTGCAAAGTCTTGAATGTGCGGCACAGGGTAGCAGTCTGGCATTGTAGCCTCGCTCAGCCTGCGGTAGCCGCCGCATGTTCTCCAGCCCCCTGTTGCCTTGGGCACCATGTGCAAGAGGGAGGCCCATGGGCTGTCGGACCATCGTATGATCCCCAATTCCTCCATCTTCTTGAACTCCTCCTTCACCAGTTGTCCGGGGGGAGCCTTTGAGCACGGGCGTAGAGGAGTGGTCCCTGGGTCAGGATGTGGTGCTGTACTCCGTGTCTGGGCATGGCTGTCATGAACTGCGGTGTCAGAACTGATAGGAACTCCACCAGGACCCTGGTGAATTCGTCGTCGGACAGCGTGATGGAGTCCAGGTGTGGGGCTGGCAACTTGGCTTCACCCAGGGAGAACGTTTGAAAACTCTTGGCGTGGACTAATCACTTCCCTTGCAGGTCGACCAGCAGGTTGTGGGCTCGCAGAAAATCCGCCCCCAGGAGTGGTTGGGCCACGGCGGCCAGTGTGAAGTCCCACGTGAACCGGCTGGAGCTGAACTGTAGCCGCACAGTGCAGGTGCCATGAGTCCGTATTGTGCTGCCATTTGCGGCCCTCAGGGTGGGTTCTGGTTCCCTGTTGTGGTTGTCGTTAGAGGTAAGACGCTGATCTCCGCTCCAGTGTCGACCAAAAAGCAGCGTCCCGACTGCTTGTCCCAGACATACAGGAGGCTGTCCTGATGGCCAGCTGCCGTAGCTATCAGCGGCGGCTGGCCCTGTCGTTTCCCGGGAATTTGCATGGCGGGCCTCTGTGCCTCACCGCTGGTGGTAGAAGCACCATTGTTGTTTGGGCTCCTCACTCCCGTCGCCGGGTTTTGTAGGCTTTGCTGGCGGGCCTGGTCTGGTCTGCCGTTGGGCACGCGGCTTGGTGATCTGTGCGACAGACACGCCTCTCTCCTTCTTGGCATTCCACAGTGCATCTGCCCGGGCCGCCACCTCCTGGGGGTCACTGAAATCTGCATCAGACAGCAGCAGGCATATGTCCTCAGGCTCTAGGAACGCCTGCTCAAATATGAGGCAGGGTTTGTGTCCTTCAGCCAGGGCCAGCATTTCATTCATTAATGCCAACCATTAATCCCAAACCTTCCAAGTGCAGTAAGTGGGCAGCTCGTTCGCGCCGTGAGAGTCCAAAATTCCTTATGAGCAGGGCTTTGAATGCTGTGTATTTGCTGTCCTCTGGGGGCGACTGTATAACCTCCTCAACTTGTGCAGCTGTCTCCTGGTCGAGGGAGCTCACCACGTAATAATAACGAGTGGAATCGGAGGTTATCTGCCGAATGTGGAATTGTGCTTCTGCTTGTTCGAACCATAAGCGGGGTCACGGTGTCCAGAAGCTTGGCAGTTTCAACAAAACTGCATGAACAGGTGCGGCGTCAATCATCTCTGGTCCAGATATCGTTTGGGCCGTTGGGGTCACCAATTGTAGCCGTGTGCTACACACAGCGCTAGAATAACGACACATAGTCAGTGAGTTGGAGTTGCGATAAAAAAGATTTATTCAAAGTTTGCGGCCTCCTTTAAAGCCTTCCCGTTCCCGCCCTCCCTGGGCGGGACTGCTGTGGGGAATGCATATTCATAGACCCTTTCCGCGTGCGGGATTTTCCCCCTGCTGGTGAAGATAGCATGGTGCCATTTTTGGGGCCGGCCTCTCTGCTGGCGTGTGCTGTTTCGTGAGCCGGTTTCTGTGTGCTAGAAAGTGGGTCACCACACACTGTTGTTTTTGCTCTGTGCAGCTCCTTAGCTTGTGCTTGTGTAGTCTCCGCTGCCCTATTGTATTCTCCACCTTTTCTGTGTCAATTCTCTTTTACAGAGCAATCTTTCTCTGAGAGCATTATCTGGGATTCCACAAACTATTTTTCCTCTAAGTCGTGAGTCCCTCAAATCTCCAAACTCACAGCACCTACTCAGTGTGCAAAGCTCAGCTAAATATTGGTCAAAGCTAACACCTTGATTCTGTTCATAGGAAAATAACTTGGGACAGAATACCCCCCAAATTTTGTCATCAGAGTGTCCAATGTCAAGGCTATCCTTTCAATTTGAAAGCTGTTATAGATGTCCAGAGCATCTTCACCTATTACGTGTAGAAAGATAGACACATTCAATTTTTCATCTGTGCCTTTGCTGCTAAATCACTGCTTGAAGCCTTTCCAATTATCAGCTAGATTGCCGATAAATTTATATTTCTCTTCCTGTGAACAGGAACAGGGTGTTAGCTTTGACTTAGCTTATCCATAACAAATTTTTTGTGCTTCTCTCACCTGAATCTCTTGGTGAACTTCGAGACAGCTTGTTCCCTTGCCAGCAGCTTCTCTCCATCAGAACCTTGCGTCTCTTTCTTAGATGGTCGCAGTTTCCTGTTATGCTTCGTATTTAGACCTCATGCCGACTTCTGACATCATGTTATGTTTATTCTTAATAAAGACAAACTTACATGGGTAAAAAGCAAGCACATTGTTTATTTACAGAAGGGCTTCAGCTCAGCCACATTTTACTTGGGACCCCCCAGCACCAAAAGTGTGTGTGACCCATTCACCAGTGTCACTTCCAGTTCTGGATGAATAGCCTGTATTGCATACTGGGAACTGAAGTTTTTGATTATGTACACACATAATAATACAACCCTGACCTTTTACATCTGGCCTGGTGCTTAAATTGCCCAAACACCAGGTCATTCCTTGCTCTTAGACTGCTCTGGGGCCTGGACCCCTCTGCCACGATCTGGCCCATTCCCAACCTTTCCAATTCAATCCAGAACTTAAATCAATCGAACCTTGTGCCTTTTCTCACTATCAGGGACATCTGAACTCTGCCTTGCCTCTGCTCGCCTCAATTTTGCCTCATTCCCACCTTGCCTCACCCCTCATTGACTGCCTTGATTCCGCCCTGCCTTTGTTTAAGGTACTTGGAGGCACATGATAAAATAGGCCAAAGTCAGTATGGTTGCCTTAGGGAAAAATCTTCCCTGACAAATCTGTTGGAATCCCTTGAGGAAATTACAGGCAAGATAGACAAGGGAGAGTCCATGGATGTTGTTCACTTCAATTTTCAAAGACCTTTGTCAAGGTGCCACACATGAAGCTGCTAAACAAGATAAGAGTCCATGGTATTACAGGAAAGATACTAGCAGAGACAGACGATTGGCTCTCTGGCAGGAGGATAAAGGTGGGATTAAAGAGGTTAGCTACCGGTGACTAGTGTTCGCAGGGGTCAGTGTTGGGACTGCTTCTTTTCATGTTGTGTATCAAAGATCTGGATGACAGGATAGATGACTTTGTGGACAAGTCTGCAGAAGTACGTGGGGGGGTGGGCAGGTGGCAGGCAGTCCTGAGGAAGCACGGTGTTGGCAAAAGGGCTTGGACAGATTAGGAGAATGGGCAAAGAAGTGGCAGATGGAATACTGTGTATGGTTATGTACTTTCGTAGAAGGAATAAAGGTGTAGACTTTACTTAACAGGGAGCAAATTCTGAAAGAAGTGGTTTAAAGGGACTTGGGAGTCCTCATACAGGATTCCCTAAAATTTAACTTGCAGGTTGAGTCTGTAACAAGGAACAAGGAAGGCAAACACGATGTTAGCATTAATTTTGAAGGGCTAGAATGTACTGTAAGAGCATACTGCATTTGGAGTACTGTGAGCAGTTCTGGACCCTTATCTAAGAAAGGATGTGCTGGCATTGGAGAGGGTCCAACGGATGTTCATGAGAATGATTCTGGGAATGAAAGGGTTATTGTATGAGGAACATATGATGGCTCTGGGCCTGTACTCACTGGAGTTTAGTAGAATGAGCTGGAATCATAATTAAACTCATCAAATATTGAATGGCATAGATAGAGTAGACATGATGGAGATGTTTCCAATACTGGCAGAATCTAGGATCAGAATATCTTCAGAATACAAGGATGGCCCTCCAGAACAGGGGTGAGGAGGAATACCCTTAACCAAAGGGAAATGAATCATTGACACAGGTGGCTGTGAAGTCTAAGTCATTTGGCATATTTAAAGAAGAGGTTGATTAGTAAGCTCGTCAAAGATTACAGGAAGAAGACAGAAGACTGGGGTTGAGAGGGATAAAAATCAGCCATGATTGAATGACAGAGCAAGTGATAGGCTGAATGGCAAAATTTTGCTCCTACATCTTATGGTCTTATGATAAGGGTGCAAATATGCAACTGTTCTGCAACTAAACATTTTAATTACCGATTTCTTTAATAAAAAAAAAACTAAAAAAAAATTATGGAGTGCTTTGTAGGAATATCAAATCTTTTGTCCATCTCAGAATACTATTCTTCAACTAGATATCTATTCTGATAAAAGCTCATCTATGCTCTACTCTCAAAGGAATATACTGAACATGCATAAATTAGCTATTTCATCTTTGTGTCAGGAGGATAAAGGTGTGTATGCTGTTTATCTTGGAAGGATTTGCGGTTCTATTTGTTGCCTTCAAAGGAAAGTAAAATAAATGCCAAGTTGGCAACGTCTTAATAAAAGCCAACCTGGCCAAACAAATGGTGCTACCATTGTGGCAGGGGTTCACAGATACAAGATCAAAGCAAATTTAAAGACAAAACTTGTATAAAATGCAACAAAGCAAAACACATGCTGAACTATGAATGTTAACCAAAGAATTATTAAAGGAAAGGAGAAGACAAAAAAGGATCATTATAACTAAACAGTCAAATGTGCACAGGTTGGAGCTTAAATCTTACAAAAGCTGTTGTTTCTGATGTCTTCACTGCACCGATTCCTATTCACTGCTTCTCAGTAAAAGTTCCTCTTTTGGGCTCTATCAGATTGTGTGTTCCTACCGGATCAAATCCAACGGCTGGTTCTTTCAACCTCCTTCCCTCTCCATCTCCTGCTGAAAGTGACCTCAATCCATAAGACCATAAGACACAGGAGAAGAATTATGCCATTCAGTCCATCAAATCTGCTCCATCATTCTATCACAGCAGATCTAGGATCCCACTCAACCCCATAAAACTGCCTTCTCGCCATATCCTTTGATGCCCTGACTGATCAGCAAATGATTCTTAAATACATCCACAGACTTGGCCTCCACTGCAATCTGGCAAAGCATTCCACAGATTCCCTACTCACTGGCTAAAAAATCCTCTAAGATTGCCTTTCCATGAGTAGGGACAAGATGCTCTACAAAGCCATCTTGGAGGCATTCAACAAATTCCCTCTCTTGCAATTATGGCTATTGCTTCCCCCCGGTAGCTTGGCCCCCAACAGTACTCAAAATGAGTACTTATTGTTGAGAGGGACAGCCACAGGGGGTGCTCTCTACTATTTGATGTTCTCTCTTCCCTCTCCTGACAGTCACCCATTTATCTGTCTCCTGTAGCCTTGGGTGACTACCTCCCTGTAGCTCCTGTCCACCACTGTTTTACTTTCTCTAACAAGTTGAGAGTTATCGAGCTGCCACTCCAGTTCCCTAACATGGTCTCTAAGAAGCTGCATCATGATGGACCTGGTGCAGACATGGCCGTCAAGGAAGGTGGAAGTCTCCCAGAAATCCCATATTTGACACCCAGACCAGAACATGAGCTCAGTAGACATACACATTATTCTCTCAAGGTTTCCATAAGAAATAAGGAATGAACTTACCTACGTAACTGGCCCCTAGGTATTCTTGCCAAAGCCTTGTGTCCATTCCAAAAGCTGCTCCCCAACATTCTCTACAGCCCAGTTCCAACCTTCTGATTGGATGAAACATTCATTCCTAAGCATCCCTTATCTTTACCAGTAATGCAAACAGCAGAACACTCGGCTTCTTCAGAATAACCATTACATGAAATACCTACAACATTAGCAGTGAATCCTTTACCAGGGCATTACACAGTGAAATACAGCAATCAACAAGCTTTTATTTGGTAAAAGCAGGAGGGCTCCCATAGTGAGGGCACCAGTGCCTGAGAAAATTACAACTTAAAAAGATTAGAATACTAGACGTTATGAGAAAGCAGAAAACTATAGAAGGGCTTAGATTAACAGAATGGGCAAAGAAGAGGCAGATGGAATACAGTGTTCTGAAGTGTATGGTCATGCACTTTGGTAGGAGAAATAAAAGGGCTGACTATTTTCTAAATGGAGAGGAAGTTCTAAAATCTGAGGTGCAAAGGGATTTGGGGATCCTTGTGCAGGATTCCCTAAAGTTTAATTTACAGATTGAGTCAATAGTGAGGAAAGAAAATGTAACGTTAGCATTCAGTTCAAGAGGACTAGAATATACTGTAAAAGCAAGGATTTATAAGGCACTGGGAAGACCTCATTTGGAGTATTGAGAGCCGTTTTCGGCCCCTTATCGAAGAAAGAATGTGCTGACATTCAAAGGACGTTCATGAAAATTATTCCAGGAATGAAAGGCTTATCATATGAGGTGTGTTTGATGGCTCTGGGCCTTTACTCACTGGAATTCAGAATGAAATGGCAGAGCTGATTTGATGGTCCAAATGGCCTAATTTTGCTCCTATATCTTATCGTCTTATTATGGGCTCAGAGTATGACTCAAGTGTGAATTCTTTAAACCAAGCATCGCCAACGGTGGTCACACAATTGATGCACAAGGATTACACAAATGTGTTGAGAAAATTTATGCAGTGGTGGATGCACCAAGGCTAAAAGATACATCACAGTTGCAGTACTCTTTAGGATTTGTCAATTACTATAACCAGTTCCTGCCAAACCTGGCTACTGTGCTCCACCCCTTGAACTCATGGCAATGGACAAAGCAGTGTGAGGTGGTTTTCTAAAAGGTAAAATAAATGATGATGTCAGACACTGTGCTCATACATTATGATCCACATCATCCAGTGAAGCTTACCATACACTGTTCGGGATGCCAATTGTGTCCAGAAGAAACGAGTCATAACAACTCCCTGCAGTCCCAGAGTCAGTTTCTGAAACCACCATGGAGTAGGTCCCAGAATATGAGATTTGTTCACAGCCACATCTCACCTGCCAAGCAGAGTGACCCTCTTTCTCAGGGAAGATGTTATCTCAAAAGAATAAGAAAACCTCTAGAGCAATTAAATCCTTCAGCCTGAAAGGATCAATTGAAAATTTACTATGCTATGGATGTCTATGTAGTAATTGTATTCAATAGTATACTGTGTATACAGTATGTATGTATATAAGTTGAGATGCATTCTATACTGAGTTGGAGTGTATAGCTAAGCAGTGAGGAGTGTTGTGTATTTATTATTTCGGTAATATATGAATAATCTTGCAATATATTGTTTGATTAGGCATTCTTTCGTTGTTTAAATAATTCATTACAGGTTATATCTTACTGCACATGAATGGCATATGTCATCTCGCCACCACATCATATGTGTGTGCCTCACTTAAAGTAAAATCAAAACAAAGACACATTATTCTTCAGGCTCTCGTCTTTTTCTTTCGATTATTTTTTATGTTTTGGAGTTACAAAACATATCAGGTTTTCCCACTTCATTCTTCTAGACCCCAGTGAATACAGGCCAAGAGCCATCACATGCTCCTCATACATTAACCCTTTCATTCCGTGAATTATTCTCATGAACCTCCTCTGGATCCTCTCCAATGCCAACACATCTTTTCTTAGATAAAGGGCTGAAACATACTCACAATACTCTAAGTGTGGTCTGACCAAAGCCTTATAAAGCCTCAGCATCACATCCTTGCTCTTATATTCTAGTCATCTTGGAATAGATGCTAACATTGCTTTTGCCTTCCTTCCCATCGACTCATTTTGAAAGTTATCCTTTAGGGAATCCTGCACAAGGACTCCCAGTACTTTTCTACCTATCCAATCTTCTCCCCTCACGGTTCAAAGTTCAAATTTACTTTGAACTTTGCAGGGAGAAAGGGAGAAGTGGGAATTCTGGGGTGTATGGGATGTTTAATTATGCTGGCTGCTTTAGATAGATAGATAGATTGATGGATAATTTATTGATCGCAAAGGAAATTATAGTGTCACTGTAGCATTAAAAGTGCACAGATATACAAATATTAGAAAAGAATTAAGAAAGAATAAAAAAAAGTTACCTTAAAAATAAGATGTACAAGATTTACAAGTCAAGGATTAAAAGATTTCCAAATTCACACTGATAAGATGGTAGTGCAAGAATTACTGTAATATTATACAGTAATGGGTGCACACACACACTGTCCAGATAAGGAGTGATGGGAATGTTGCACAGGGTGTCTGCGATAGCAGGGTATGGTAAACAGAGCTAAAATGAGGTCAATAATAGTTTAACATGAATGGGGTTATCACTTCCCCGGCTATAGGTTGACTCATTATAGAGCCTAATGGCCAAGGATATGAATGACCTCATACAGTGCTCTTTAAAATAGCGCAGTTGTTTTAGTCCGTTATTAAAAGTGCTCCTCTGTTCAGCCAAGGTGGCATGCAGAGGGTGAGAAACATTATCCAGGAACTTCTGGAGGGTGTTTTGTTCTACCACAGTGTGTGTCCAGTTTGACTCCTAGAACAGAGACAACCTTTCTAATCAGTTTATTGAGCCTGTTGGCATCACCCATGTTGACGCCATTGCCCCAGCACACCACTGCACAGAAGATTGTACTAGCAACAACAGACTGGCAGAACATGTGAAGGAGAGGCCTGCATACTCCAAAGGACGTCAGTCTCCTCAGGAGGTAGAAGTGACTCTAGCCCTTCTTGTACACAGCTTCTGAGTTGATGCTCCACTCAATCTGTCATGCAGGTGCACCTTGCAGGTCTTCACCAGATCCACCTCCTCTCCATCAATAGTAACAGGAAGAAGTGCAGGCTTGGTCTTCCTAAAGGCAGTGAGAAGTATAGACAGATTCCCCAGAGGGGAGGCTGATTTCCATGATGTGTTGAGCTGTGTTCACAACTCTGCAGTTTCCTGTAGTGATGGGCCATGATACGTTCAGATGGGGATGTTTCTATGGTGCATGTTGTGGAAACACTAACTCAGAACACCCAGAGTAACTTCGAGTTTCATTTTAAGAGTTTATTAACATGATATCATGGAGAGTCTGCAGCAGTCTCCACCGCCACCACAGCTCTGATTTTTAGGTTGTACTGATCTCATATCGACAAACAACTTCACATAACTTTGCTTAGCATCCCACAGTCAGTACATGCTCAATTGTTTTAAAGACATGTCAATTATCTCTTAGCGTGGGTCTAACAGTCCTCTTTGTTCCCTGTTATCAGGACTCATAATTTACCTCTGAATGTGAGTCTAACAGTTCTCTCTACTCCCTGTATCAGGACTCATAATTAACCCCCAGACTCACCCACCCTTCTGGTTCCAGAGGTCTAGTATCTTGTTTATTGGAGTTCCTGGTACTGCACTTATCGTCCAAGATTATTCACGAATCGCATTTGCAGTCTTAAGTCCCTTCATACACTAGTTCTAACCATTTCTACCACAGCACATCAATAAGAATTGGTAAGGATTGACAGGAATGCAAAATTTCTTCAGCCTTCTATAGGAGTAGAGTCAGTGGTGAGCTTTCTTGGCCATGGTGTCTTGCTACTGTGTTAGGCCATTGAAGATCTCAATCTTGGCACTGTTTTTGAAAACAGGAAGATATGCACTGCCCCACTTCCTGAACCAAAGATGAGCTCTGTTGTTTTGCTGACATTAAAAGAAAGGTTGTTGTCATGACGCTACATTACTAAGCTCTCTATTTCCTTCTAATGTACACATTGATATTTGAAATACAGACATGATGGTGTTATCATTTGCAAACTTGTAGATGGAATCAGAGCACTATCTGGCCATGCAGCCATGAGTGTACAGGGAGTAGAGTAGGGAGATGACAATACCAGTTTGTGAGGCACCAGGGTTTAGAATTATTCTGGCAGATGTTGCTGCCTATTCTTACTGATGGCTGTATGTTGGTCAGGAAGTTAAAGATTCATTTGCAGAAGGATGTGTTGACTCCTAGGGTCTGGAGTTTGATGATGACTGCAGATGCTGGTCCAGGGAAAGGGCCTCAGAATGAAATATCAACTGTTCATTTACATCCACAGATGCTGCCTGGCCTACCTACTTATTTTTGCTCACTTTTTGTTAGTCTACAGAAAAACATACGTGTATTATTCAGTTTGTGGGTTTATTAGAGTTAATATAGTGCTTCTAACAAAAACATTATATCAGGAAGTAAATGCTTTTCATATATTTGTTTCGAAATAGAAAATTGACACACCCAGTACATGAAGATAGGTGTGTAATGGCAGATATAGCTAATGTGGGAATCGTGCTGGTGGAAGTACCTGAAGAGAATCTCTAGGTTGATGAGGAGGAAGGTTAATGAACAAGATCATGATTGGAGAGTGGATGTTGCTAATCCAATAAAATCTGACCCTCTCTCTCGTACAATGATCCAAAGACATTTTCCTACCAATAATAAGACAAGACCCTTCCTCTGTATTCCACACCCCACCCAATTCTTTCACCACAAAGCCCTAAAAAGTAGTAATCCTGTTACATGCAGTTACAACAGTTTTTTTGGTAATTGCCCTTATTCCTAGTAAAAAGCTAACCAAGCATCACCACAAAATAACTGAGTGTTACACAGTATTGATATTTTCATCAGGACATTTTACTATGTGCAGATGAAAACATAAAAATAGGATAAGACTTACACAATGAATGGTAGGGCATTGATGTGTGTGGTGGAACAAAGTGATCTATAAATGTAAATCCAAAATAACTTGAAAGTGACATCACAAGCAGTTGTAAAGAGAACTTTTAGTATATTAGACTTCATAAATCAGAGCATTGAGTACAGGAGTTGGGATGTTATGTTGGAGTTGTATAAGGTGTTGGTGAAGTTGAAATTAGAATATTGTGTGCAATTCTGGTCACCTACCTTCATGAAAGATATCAATAAGCTCGATAGAGTACAAAGAAAATTGACAAGTAAGACTTGAGAACCTGATGTAGCCCCCTGGTAAGCCTCAGGCTTGCTCAGCTTGCTTTTGCCTAGGGGGAGCAGCCTTTGGCCCCACCAAACTGGGTAATCAAGTTTGTGTAGATGCTGTGTGATGTACTCCACTCTGCCAAATAACAGACAGTACACCATTTGTGATTAAATGATTACACTTTATAACTCTTACTTTGACTATGCAGATAGTAAAGGAACAAAATAAGAACTGTTTAACTGTTTCTAAAAAAAGAAAAAGGCGCCATTATTATTAACCAGTTCGTGCACACATCATTGGAGCTCTTACAGAACTGGGTCCCCCTTCCTCCAGTTGATGTCCTCCGAACTCTGCCGACCCACAAATGCGACCACCCTCGGTGGCCGACCAAACGTTCTACTCAAGTCTGTTCGTGTCACCTCTCATCGCTGAAGACCCTGGGCCTTGAACTCCTGCTCGGGGTCCATTCCATCACCCAGCTTACAGCATCGCATCCCCTCTCGCTGTCCCCATCCACCTTCTGCCCAAAGCCTGTGAAAACAATAGCTTATAGACACACAAGAAAGAATAACATCTATCCCAATTGGTTAGCAAACTAATACAATTCTCGTTATCAGTAATTATAATCCAAACAAGCTGCTAGAGAGAGAACTACTGTCTCAGCAGTTAACATCACAGAGGAGCCATTTTATTTTTAACATAACAAAGAAGCCATTTTATTAGCCTTCACAATGCCATAAAAGAAGAAACCCCTTACACTGAGTTATGGGTAAAGGTTGAATAGTGTTTCCCAACCCAACGCTCCCCTGAAATACCTCCATACTTACCAATGCCCCTTTTAGGCATAATAAAATTTCCTGCGCCCTGTAGTAAGAAAACATGTCTACCACATGTCTGACATGAGAAAAACTATACTGCTTTGATTTTTATTTGTCTCTAAACCCAGTTTACACAGTACCTGTGTGTTGTACAGCAGCTTGTATATCAATGTGTTTCTTGAGCTTGATGGCTTTTAGCAAGAGTTGAAATATCGGGTTCATGTTGTGACATCAAAAGCTTTAAGTCCCCAAGTGTAACAATGTCTAAGCGGTTTCTGTTTTTCTGAGTATGTGGTTCACTACACTGAAGTCTCTTTCCATAAGGCGGAAGGATGGAAATGCAATGAAGAGCCAAGACCAGAAGACATCATATGACAGTGCAATTACATATCACAAAAGCCAACATTTTTGGAAAGCATTTTTGCTTCATCATTCTGAATTTCAATAATTTCTTCTTGCAAGATCTCTTCCTCTTCTTCCACTGAGTATGTGGTTCATTACACTGAAGTCTCTTTCCATAAGGTGGAAGGATGGAAATGCAATGAAGAGCCAAGACCAGAAGACATCATATGACAGTGCAATTACATATCACAAAAGCCAACATTTTTGGAAAGCATTTTTGCTTCATCATTCTGAATTTCAATAATTTCTTCTTGCAAGATCTCTTCCTCTTCTTCCACTGAGTATGTGGTTCATTACACTGAAGTCTCTTTCCATAAGGTGGAAGGATGGAAATGCAATGAAGAGCCAAGACCAGAAGACATCATATGACAGTGCAATTACATATCACAAAAGCCAACATTTTTGGAAAGCATTTTTGCTTCATCATTCTGAATTTCAATAATTTCTTCTTACAAGATCTCTTCCTCTTCTTCCACTTTGCAAAGAAATGTTTTAATTACCTAGCCTAGAATTTCCAAATTGTTCAAGTCCTTGAATTGATTTTGAAAATCCTTCTTCAGCGACTGCAGGTGTAAGTAGTACTCTTGCAAATCACTGTCTGTGAAAGAAAGTTCCATAATTTCCATGCAGGGAAACATTCTTCTCCCAATATTTTGTTTATATATTTCCAGTTTTCTGATAAAAGTGGATACTGCACTTTTTGCCTGGATTGAATTGAAATTCTCACCCTACAGTTTCATATTTAGAATGCTCATTTTGTCATATAAATCAGCTAGGTATTCAACATCTCCATGGAGAAGTTCAATCTTGTTTCCAAGTTCTTGTTGACTTTGAGCAAAATTTCAACCACAGTGTCAAAAAGGTCAAAGAAATATTTTTAAGCAACACACACAAAATGTTGGAGGAACTCGGTAGGCCACGTAGCATCTGTGGAAAAAAATCCAGTCAACGTTTTGGGCCAAAACCCTTTGGCAGGACTGAAGAAAAAAAGCTGAGCATAGATTTAAAAGGTGAGTGGAAGGAGAGAGAAACACAAGGTAGTAGGTGAACCTTGCAGGAGGAGGAGTGATAAAGTAAAGAGCTGGGGCGTTGATTGGGGAAAGAGACAGAAGGCCATGGAAAAAAGAAAAAGGGGGAGGAGCACTAGAGGGAGGCAATGGGTGGGCAAGGAGATACGATGAGGGAAGGAAAAGGGTATGGGAAATGGAAAAGGAAGGTGGGGGTGGGGGGCATTACTGGAAGTTTGAGAAATCAATCTTCATGCTATCAGGTTGGAGGCTACCCAAGCGTTGTTGTTCTTTTAACCTAAGTATGGTCTCATCAGGACAGTGGAGGTTGCCATGGATGGACATATCAGAATGGGAATGGGAAGTGGAATTAAAATGGATGGCCACTGGGAGATCCCACTTGTTCTGGGAGATGGAGCATGGGTGCTCAGTGAAGTGGAATCCCAATCTACGTCAGATCTAACCGATATACAGGAGGCCACACCAGGAGTACACAACAGACTCAAAGATGAAGTGTTGCCTCACCTGGACGGACTGTTCAGGGCCCTGAATGGTAGGGATGGAGGAGGAGGTGCAGGGGGAGGTGTAGTACTTGTTTCACTTGCAAGGATAAGTGCCAGGAGGGAGATCAGTGGGGAGGGATGAATGGACAAGGGAGTCACGTAGGGAGCAATCCCTGCGGAAAGCATAAAATGGTGGGAGGGGGGAAGTGAAAGATGTGTTTGCTGGTGGAATCCCTTTGGAGGTGATGGAAGCTTAGGAGAATTACCTGTGGACATGGAGGCTGGTGGGGTGGTAGGACAAGAGGAAACCTATCCCTAAAAGAGTGGCGGGAGGATGGGGTAAGAGCAGATGTGCGTGATATGGAAGAGATATGTTTTTTTATGATTATGATTATGAAGACACGTAGTTCTCTTTTATTGTCGTTTAGTAATGCATGCATTAAGAAATGATACATTATTTCTTCCAGTGTGATATCACAAACACAGGACAGACCAAGACTGAAAAAACTGACAAAACCACATAATTATAACATATAGTTACAAACAGTGCAACAATACCATAACTTGATGAAGAAGTCCATGAGCACAGTAAAGTTAAAAGTTTCTCAAATGTCCCACATCTCACGCAGACAGGAGAAGGAAGAAAAAACTCTCTCTGCCATGCCGACCACAATCCAACTCTAAGTCATCCGAAAACTTTGAGCTCTGATTAGCTCTCCGACACCGAGTACTGAGCGCCATCTCTGTCCGAACGATTCGACCTCCTTCTCGGTCGCCAAAAGCAGGCAAGGCCAGGAATTTTGAGGCCTACCCTCCAAAAGATTCCCGACCACACAGTAACGCCAGCAGCGAAAGGACGTTTCAGAAATTTCTTCAGATGTTCCTTAGTGCTTTCACGTCCATTCTCCATCAAATCAGAATTGTCCATGACCCCTATTTAACAGATACGATATCATTTTTCACCGGAGGGCTGTGCACACGCAGGTGTGCTGCCACCTTCTCCACCTTCCTCCCGGTTGAGGGCGGCATTGATGGTGGAGGAAGGGAAACCCCTTTCTTTGAAAAAAGATGACATCTCCTTCATTCTAGAATGTAAAGCCTCATCCTGAAAGCAGATGCGGCAGAGATGGAGGAACTGAGAGAAGAGGATGAAGTAGCAGGGCGGGACAAGGTACAATCCAGGTAGCTGTGAGAGTCCTTGGGTTTATAATAGACATTCGTGGATAATCTGCCTCCGGAGATAGAGACTGTGAGATCGAGAAAGGGAAGGGAGGTGTTAGAAATGGACCAGGTGAATTTGAGGGCAGGATGGAAGTTGGAGGCAAAGTGGATGAAGCCAATGAGTTCGGCACAGGTGCAGGCAGCAGCACCAATGCAGTTGTTGATGTAGTGCAGGAAAAATGCAGGAGGGTCATCAGTGTAGGCTTGGAACTTGGACTGTTTTCGTAGCCGACAAACAGGCAGGTATAGCTGGGGCCCATGTGAGTGCCCATGGCTACACCTTTTGTTTGAAGGAAGCGGGAGGAGCCAAAGGAGAAATGATTTTGAATGAGAACAATTTCCGCTAGATGGCAGAGAGTGGTAGTGGGGGGGAACTGGTGTCCAGAAAGAAACAGAGCTTTGAGGCCCTCCTGCCGGGGGATGAAGGTGTATAGAGACTGGACGTCCATAGTAACAATAAGATGATAGGGGCCATGGAACTTGAAATCATTGAAGAGATCAAAAATGCGTGAGGTGTCACAAATGTAGGTGGGAAGGGACTGAACCAGGGAGGTTAAAACAGAGTCGAGGTATGCCAATAAGAGTTCAGTGGGGCAGGAATAAGCTGAAACAATGGGTCTACCTGGACAAGCGGGTTTGTGGATTTTGGGTAGGAGGTAGAAATGGGAGGTGAGGGTGCCTCCTTGTTCATTGAACTTCCTTGTCCATTCATCCCTCCCCACTGATCTTCCTCCTGGCACTTATCCTTGCCAGCAGAGCAAGTGCTACACCTGCCCCTACACCTCCTCCCTCACTACCATTCAGGGTCCTAGACAATCCTTTCAGGTGAGGTGACACTTCACCTGTGAGTCTGTTGGGGTCACTTGCTGTGTTTAGTGCTCCCGATGTGGTCTCCTGTAAATCAGTGAGACCCAGTGGTAGATTGGGAGACTGCTTCGCTGAGCATCTACACTCCATCCACCAGAACAAGCAGGATCTCCCAGTGGCCATCCACTATAATTCCACTTCCCATTCCCATTCTGATATGTCCATCCATGACCTCCTCCACTGTTGTGATGAGGCCACACTTAGGTTGGAGGAACAACACCTTATATTCTGTTTGGATAGCCTCCAACCTGATGGCATGAACATTGATTTCTCAAACTTCTGGTAATGCCTGCCACCTCTTCCTTCCTTCACCATTTCCCATACCCCTTTACCTCCCTCATCTTATCTCCTTGCCTGCCCATCGCCTCCCTCTGGTGTTCCTACTACCTTTTTCTTTCTTCCATGGCCTTCTGTCACTTTCACCAATCAATTTCCCAGCTCTTTACTTCATCGGTCCCCCTCCCGGATTCACTTATCACCTGGTGATTCTCTCCCCCTCCCCCCATCTTTTAAATCTACTCCTCAGCTTTTTTTCTCCAGTCCTGCCGAATGTTTTCAGCCTGAAACATTGACTATACTTTTGCCTGTCCTGCTGTGTTCCTCCAGCATTTTGTGTGTGTTGCTCTGATTTCCAGCATCTGCAGACTTTCTCTAAGTTTGTGATTTAAATAATTTAAGCAGCAGCCTCTCAACAGCTAACGCACTTCAACATGAAGAAGCAAGTGTACAAACTCTTCATTGTTGTCTTGGCATAACTGGAAAAATATTCTGCTATTTAATGGATGAGCTATCATTTTGTCAATAGCAGATATTACAAAAGTCCTGTTTGTAAAAAGTCACTGGCTGAGGTTTCTAGCTGAGATATGAATTACACAATGAATTGCAAACAGACTTGGAATTTCTTTTATCATAAATGTCACTAAACCAGCATGGCGACCTGTCATATATGGTGCTCCACAAGAAATCATGTTCCTAATCAGAATACTTTTATCCCCAATATACATTTTGAGCTTATTGTAGATTGATTTTCCATTGATATTTGTTTGTAACTTTTTACAAAAGATAATCTTTTCATAAACTTTTCCAATTTTGATAAACTGATGCCATTAGCAATGCCTCGTTGCCTCACACAGTTGACTAATTCAGATGTATCCAAATTTCTGTTTATTGTAGCTCTGTGCACAGTTGATACCCTGTGCCTTCAGTCATTTCATCAACTTGACAAGCTACAGAGTTATTTACTCTGAGGAATTGATTTTAAAATACTGGTATCCAGTTTGAGAACAGCGGTGAGCACTTCTGATATAGCAGGCATTATTAATCTTTCAGCAAATGTGTGAGATTTTCCAAGTTTTGCTATCATTTTGGAAATGTTCTTAGAAGTAACGAGACCACTCTCAAGGTCACTTTTAGCTTTCCAGGTAAATGACTTGAGTGTGCAACGCATTTCAAATGCATCTTTCATCTTCTGGAACTGAGTAACACCATAAGTAGCCTTTTCAGGGTGTCTTTTAAGGAAACATTCCTGCAATGTTGATGGTTTCATGGCTTCATTAGACAGTACAGTATTACAAATAAGACACTTGGGCTGTCACTGATCTGACGGGTACAGAATAAGACCATACTCCAGGTATGTAACATTGTATTGACATACTTTCTGTAGTTTCTGTGTCTTTGCAGGATTAGACTTCAAGGCTTCTCCACCTTCAGACTCATAGAGATTGTACTGTACTTACTTATCCATCATTAAAAGGGCTAAATTAAATATGAAAATTAACGCAGATTGTGGATGCCTATCAGATGTTGATGACGGCAATGAGTTGACATGGATAGAATAATGGTAGCAGCAAGCAAAGGAGTGGCAAGGTGAAGACGATCACAACAGTGAAAATTACTTTGACAAAGATTCAGATTGGAAAAGGCCATAAGACACAGGAGCAGAATCAGGCCACACGACCCATTGAGTCTACTCCAACATTTCATTATGGCTGACTCAATTTTTCCTCTTAGCCCCAATCTTTTGCCTTCTTCCAGTGTCCCTATGTGCCCTGACCAACCAAGAATCTATCAACCTCTGCCTTAAGTATACATGAAGATGTGGCCTTTGCAGCTGCCTGTGGCAAAGAAATCCACAGATTCAGCACTCCCTTGCAAAAGAAATTCTTCCTCATCTCCATTCTAAAAGGACGCCCCTCTATTCTGAGTCTTTGTCCTCTGGTATTAGACTCTCCCACCATAGGAAACATCCCCTCCACACCCACTCTATCAAGGCCTTTCACCATTTGATAGGTTTCAATGAAATCACCCTTATTCTTCTGAATTCTAGTGAATACAGGCCTAGAGCCATCAAATGCTTTTACTTGTAGTTTGTTACTGTATATTAGAAGACCCAGTTGAACGGTACGTGGCAGAACTTAGAGATTCCATAAGATTTGCTTGTCTAGGCACAACAGTGACACGGAGAATTTTGAGGACAGGGCTGCCTAGGGGAAACTCCTCAGGAGCAGCAATTGCCGAAAAGTAAGTTTCTTTACACTCCAGGAAGAGGTACAGTACCTCTTCCTAGAGATGCTGCCTAGCCTGCTGCGTTCACCAGCAACTTTGATGTGTGTTGCTTGAATTTCCAGCACCTGCAGAATTCCTGTTGTTCTCTTTAAACTCCTGTGGGTTTCCCTCTTGGCAGTCAAAGTTCAGATCTGTCTTGCTCTTGCCCTATACACTACGATCAATGTGGTCTTGAATGCGTCAGATCCTCTTATCGTGATTCCAACGGATTCAGTTTGATGACAGAAACTATGAGTAATAAAAGGGGTGAACACTTATACAGGTCAACCTAATGTCTGGAATGCGTGAAAGAGGAGAGTGAATGAATTGGACAGCTCAGTATCAAGGATACTCATACAGATCAACCTAGCATCTGCGGCGCATGTGCACAAATGAATTGGATGGTTCAGTCAACACACATCAAAGTTGCTGGTGAACGCAGCAGGCGAGGCAGCATCTCTAGGAAGAGGTACAGTCGACGTTTCAGGCCGAGATGGTTCAGTGTCGGGGACACTTATGCAAGTCGGCCTAACATCGGGGACGTATGAAATTTTACCGAGGTAATAGGAGAAAGAAAATTAGTCAAGTATCCAGTATTGAACAGCTGTCAGAGATGCTAGGTGCCAAAACTAAAAATTGAAAGATTTATTAAACCCTACAAGATGCTGTAGTAAAAACTGGTAAGTTGATAGATTATAGGTCAACATAAATAGAAGGAAAAAAAAAGTAAAAGTTGGGCAGGGTGTGTCTTTTTCTGATCCAGAAAGAGAAGCTAAATAATTTACAGATGCAGAGAAGTATGGATTTGACACATATGAATCAATCAGTCTGAGTTACAGTGTGAAAAGCTGGTGAAGGAAAAGAGTAAACAGGACGAAGCAGCCCAAGTAGCTAAGACCGAGGTGTAGGGATTGGAGAAACAGTGCGGTGATTTAAAGGTGGCTATGAATATGAAAAGAGAAATCAGTACATGAAAAGAAACACAGCACTGGAAACCATACAAAGTGTTTAAAGCAGATTCAAAAGATGCGGGAATAATATGTGCTTTTGGATCTCAAAGAAGGAAGGATGATGAATATGGAGAGCTGGATTGGAATAATTTAGCAGATAAGGTGACCAGATATGGTTATGATAAGGAGCCTCTTTCTGAGGATCTCCAGCTGACATAAAACCAAAAAGAGCCTGCATTATCATTGGCGTGATTGTGCCCCCCCCACACAATTACTATCAGAGAGGGTGGAGCCTGGGTAGGAAATCAAAGCCAAAATAAAACATTCACTACCCCATTTGGCTACAGCTGCTAAGGATATTAGGATATATATGCCTGGATATGATCCTAGGGAGCTGTTCCAGGCAACAAGTCATTAGAGAGTAATACACAGTCTAGATGGCGCCGAGAAAAGGAGATTGATTATAATGTGCTTCCTTTGAACACTCATTCCGCATTGCCAGAAGCACAGCAACATACTAGGGCAACAATGAGGAATTAAAGAATGTAATATTGACTGTTGTCAGTGTTAACTGAGGGGACCTAGTTCACTCACAAGCCAGTTTTTACCAGAGGAAAGAAGAACACTCTGCTGCCTTTGCATCCCACCTGTGGATGGTGTAACACATTTCCTCATTATTGTCTGATTGTAACTGAATATTTTAACCCTTGGAAAGAAGAGACTTTCAGAAATGGTTTAAGGTGTGAATGGTTTGCATATTTTAATTATGTGAAGTGCGGCCAATGTCAGTTCAATTGCAAAAGAGCATGTGTGTGTGTGTGTGTGTGTGTGTGTGTGTGTGTGTGTGTGTGTGTCTGTGTCTGTGAGTGTGACAGTGAGAAAGCAAAGACTGGTCTGTGTGTGCTCAATCAATATTGGGAGGAAGTTTGAATTAATCCTGTGTTTCAGAAGAAAAAGGCGATCAAGTGGAATATTTTACACTGGAGTGAACTCTACTTTGTGTTATAACATGTGTTAATGTGTCAGGGGCCCCATGCAGCAGTTTATTTCCCCCTCCTTGGTTCTTTGTAAAATGTGTAAAAGCTTTTAATGGAGAATTAACTGTTTATTTTAAGTTTTGCAGTTACTTTTGCAGTTTCTGAAAAAGAAAAGTATAAGCATGGATTTTTGTTCTGTCTTGTCTGTGTTTTTGGATCTGTGTTTCTTTATTTGTTTTCCATGTCATTTATTTTAGAGAGACACAGATTCCATACTGGCCATGTGGAATCCTGGTTAAGTAGATGGAAATTTGTGCATTGGTATTTTAGCTATGAGATGTGCACATTTCAGAGGGAAATGGGCATTTGGGAGATTGCGCATTGATAGAGCGTTAAATTGGGAATTTGAAATTAATAATTTTGGAAAGATTGGAATATTTTGGAAGCAATCTGAAAAATTGCTTGACTAACAAGATTGCTTTCTTTTATAGAACATAAAAGATGTTGCTTAAGACTTTTGATATACTGATTTTGAAATTCAAATCCTTGGAAAAGGAAAATAGTTTTGATACAATCAGTGTTTTGTTGTGTAAATTGCAAATGGACGAAGGTAAGGTGTTCCCTAGGGCTCTACGCTAATACAGTACGCATGACTTCCAGTTGATTTCTGCAAGCAGGGAGGCTTGTGAACAGGTTTCCTTCTATCTTTTGCATAAACTAGCTATGAAAGCTTATTAAGTACCAAAGCAGAAACTCCAGTTTATACAACCAAAAGTTACTTATCTGGGACATACCCTATCCCAGGATGCAAGGCCATTGATTAAAATTTGGATTGAAGCAATAGTCACAACCAACTACTCAGCGGGACAAGAAGTATTTCCTGGGGATGACTGGGTATTTTATACGATGGATTTTAGATTTTGCTGCTATTGTTAGGCCCCCTCCAGAATACTGTACATCTCCTCCCTGTCAACCAAATCTGTTATGCCTGACCCTGGAAGCTGAGAAGGCATTGAACATATAAAAGAGACAACGATACCCTCCTAGAATATTGTAATGAGTTTCACCTTTTGTTCACCATAAGAAGAGTTTTGCTCAGGCTGTTTTGACTCAGGACCACTGGGAAAACCAAAGGCTGATTGCTTATTTCAGTGCTCAGATAAACCCAATAGCCAAAGGTAGACTTCTAGTGCTGGCAGCTTCTTGCCTTGCTGTTCAACACATGCAGTCTCTGACTCTGAATAATCGTACTCATGTCCGTGTCCCTGTCCCACATTCAGCTGAAATGTTACTGACTCAGTGTGCCGTGCAGCACCTTTCCCCTGCTGGACAAGCTAAGTATGAAATTGGGTTATTAATAAATCCAAATGTTATAATTACTCACTGTGCAACTGTTAATTCGGCCACTCTTCTCCCCACGGATGAAGATGGTGACCCACACCAATGTGAAACTGTTACTCAAGAAGTAATAAAACCCCATGTGGACCTTACTGATGCTTCTATTGCTAATCCTGATTTAATTTTCTTTGTAATTGTTCAGCTTTATGTAACAATATGGGAAAACCATGCACACGATACGCAAATGTTTCCCTCACACATGTTATGGTGGCAGCAGCACTTCCCGTGTCCATTTCAGCACAACAAGTGGAGCTCTCAGCCACGATGAGGACTTGTATACTTGCTAAAGGCCAGAGTGGCAATACTGACTCATGCTATGCCTTTTGAATAACATATGATTATGCACACATGTGGAAATTAAGTGGACTTTTGACTTGGGGGGGGGTGGGGAATGTTTCCCTATTAAAAATTCAGTGCACATGCAAAACTTATTGGTGGCATTACAGGAACAGGAACAGGTTGCTATTATTAAGTGCATAGTACATGCTAAACAAATGGACGAGGTCTTTAAGGGCAATAAAGTGGCAGATTGTACTGCAAAAGAGGTAGCAATTAGGCCCACCCTTGAAATACTAGAAAAAAGTGCCCCCACACAGTTGGCCCTAATGATACCTGTAAATTATGGATCTATTTCCTTTAGTGCAATGACTCCCCTTTGCACTAATTATTGACTGATAACTTCCCCAAGCACATTGATTTGTTGCTCCCTCTGCAAAGTGAATATACAAGTTAATCACCTCCGAGTGCATGTCTTTATATATTTGATATGTACTTGTACAGACACAACAAATTGGCAATGAGTACAAATCCCTGAATGTCAGTGAGTATCACCAACTGCACTGATGGTTACAAGACTGTAGAATTCAGAGTAAGGGAGAGTGACAGTGGAAAGAAAGAGTGAACCAGTACGGATGCTAGGAAAGGCCGGATAAATAACAGTGCACAGTACACTGTGAGAGATGCACAGCTAGCAAAGCTGAAGCGAATATAACATGACGATGGCCTTAGTTGGGAAAGCTGACAAATTTGATAGTGGTAATGAGGACAGGGAATCATATATCAAGAGGGTTGAACTGTATGGTAATGCTAACAACATGGATGAGATAAAGAAAGTCTCCACATTTAGCTTAATGGGTGCTAAAACTACAGTCTCTTATGCAACTTAGTAACTCCTGAAAATCCAGCAAGCAGGGCATTCAATGAAATTTTTGCAATTTTGCTAAATCACTCGAGCCCAAAACCTCTAGTAATAGCTGAGAGATTTAGCTTTCACAAAAGGAATCAGTCAAAGGATGAAAACATATCTGAATACCTTACAGCACTGCAAGAACTTTCCCAATACTGTGACTTCAGATATGGAGTTTCTGACGCATTATGAGATATGTGTGTATGTGGCATGCATAGTCAAAGCACTCAAAAAAGGTTACTATCAGAATGAGACCTAACTTTAGAATGAGCATTGACCATTGCAATATCATTAGAGACTGCTGCAAAGGGTGTGGTACAACTACAGAAAAAGTTTAGGATGTGAAACACACAGAATGTCACCGAATGGTGCAAAAAACCAAAAATATTATTGATGTGGCAAATTCCCCCATGATGCAAATGACTGTTAGTTCAAAGAAAAAGGGTGCGGCAAGTGTCACAGACAGGACAACAAAGAGAGAGAATGCAAGTCAGGCAAAAATCACAACGAACAAGGAAAAACAGAGTGAAAAGTTTCAAACACAAAACTAAACAAATAAATAAAGTGACTGATTGTGAAACTGAATCAGACAACACAGAGTGTAACAAAGGTGAGCTGTCACACCTAGAACTGTATAGTATTACTGATGCAAATCGCAAAATCATGTGGATTACAACAGGCATGTCTGGTGTAAAACTGAAAATGGAGCTACAAACAGATACAGGATTAGTTCTGTCTGTAATTTTAGAGGCTGACTACAATAGAATGTTTTCTAAGCTACCATTAGAAAATACATTGGTGATACTAAAGGCCTACATAGGTGAAAAACTGCCTCCCAAAGGCAAACTGAAAGAGAATGTAATGTACGGAAGCAAAACCCAGCAGTTAGAGCTTTAAATGCTGAAAAGTGGTGGGTCAGCACTTTTCAGACATGAGTGGTTGAGAAAGATCCAACCAGACTGGCTCTCAAGGAAAGCTCCCAATGTGTCATCAGCAGGTAACTGCAGCCCAAGCGGTAGCACTAACCAGAGACTGGCACAACTTCTTAATGCAATGAGAAGGTGTTTGAGAAAATTATGGCAAACTCAAAGGCATGAGGGCCAGAATTGAACTGGATGAAGCAGCAATGCCAAGATTCCAAAAAGGTACATTATGTACTGCACCCTAAAGTGGATGCTGAACTTCAGAGCTTGGAGGCACTTGACATTCTCTCCAAGGTTGACTGGAGTGATTGGGCTTTGCCCATTGTCTCTGTGATCGAGAAAGGGAAGGCCAGAACTGTTCACATATACAGAGACTTCAAAGTGAGCATTAACCCTGTGCTGCATACTGTGCAGTATCCTCTGCCATGAATAGAAGACATTTTTTGCATCTTTGGCAAATGGGGAGAGGTTTTCTAGGATAGACTTTTCACAAGCCTCTCTGCAAATGGAGATCGAGGAGTTAAGCAGGAAGTTTCTCACAATCAACACTCCCAAGGGACTGTTCCAGTATAATCGTCTCATCTTTGGTGTCACATCAGCTCCAGCAATTTGCCAAAGAGCAAATAGACCAAATGCTCCAAGATATCCCAGGAACACAATGATGACATTATTGTGACTGGCAAAAATGATAAACCGCACCTCCAGAACCTTGGTAAAATGCTTACCAGGCTAAGTGAGTACGGTCTGCGTACAAAGAGAGAGAAATGAGAGTTTTTCAAGAATGAAATCTCATATAGTGGACATGTCATTGACAAGCAGGGTTTACATAAGTCACAAGAGAAGATTGAAGCAGTGCTGTAGGCACCCAAGTTGGAAAATATGTCACAACTCAGGTCACACTTGGGCCTAGTAAGCTACTACCACCAGCTTCTCCCAAACATTGCTGAGGTGCTGCACCCATTGAATGCACTGTTACAGACAGGAGCAAAGTGAGAATGGTCAGAGAGATGAAAAAAGTGTTCAATGAAACAAAGAGACTAGAAAATCAGATGATCTGCTCACCCATTATGACACATCGCTGCCCAGCAGATTGGTATGTGATGTGTTCCCTTATGGCCTTGGTGCTGTTTTGTCACATATTATGAAAGATGGATTTGAATGCCCGATTGCATTAGCTTCAAGATCACTGATGAGCGCAGAACACAACTACACACGGATTGATTGAGGGGCCCTTAGTCTAGAATGGGGAGCATAGAATTTCCAACACTACCTCTATGGACAAAAGTTTACGCTAGTGACAGACCACTCACCCCTTGTGTCCATTTTCATTTCCAGGAAGGGACTCCCAGTGGTGTCTGCTATTTGGTTGCAATGCTAGGCACTTTCCTTTGGAGCCCACTCATATTGCACAGAGTTCAAAGCACCAAACAGCACATCAACATTGATGACATCACATCTTCCACTGTTGACAACTGGAAAAGAAATATCTTTATCCTGTGACCCGGCGGAAGTGTTTCGCAATGCATTGGTGGCCCAGCTACCGGCAAGGAATGACCTGACATTGTCAAAAGTCTATGATATCCCTATGCAAGGATGGCCAGCTCACAATGATCCTATGTTTCCAGAGTTCTCAGTGAGACGAGACCAACAGTCTGTATGTCAAAGAACACTGGTCTGTGGATCTCGTGTTGTGGTTCCCTCTAAACTGTGCCCCAGAGAGTTAGCGAATCTGCATGAAGGACACCTGGGTACATTCAGGATGAAGAGTCTTGCCCAGAGCTATGTATGGTGGTCAGGAATAGACGGAAGACTTGATCAAAAGCTGTTTGGGATGCCACAAAGTTCAAAATGCATCCCCACAGGTCTTTTGATGGGGGGAGTGGCCACCTTCACCATGGCAAAGAGTACATGTTGACTTTGTACTGGGCCATTGATGAGCTCTATATTCCTGTTTGCTGTGATGGCTCATTCAAAGTGGCCTGAGGTTATACCAATGAAGTCCATCACATTAGAGAAGACTGCTTCTGCTCTAAGGACTATCTTCTCCAGAAATGGCTAACCCAAACAAATTGTGAGTGACAATGAATCAAAATATGTGTTAGAAGAGTTCAGACTATTCACAAAGAAACATTTTTCAGGACATTTCAAGTCAACTCCTCACCACCTAGCAACGCATGGGTTAGTTGAAAAGTTCGTCCAAACCTTCAAGAAGTCCATTAAAGCTATGGACAAGGAGGACATTTCTCTGCACCACAAGGTAGACAATTTTCTTTTTGTGCATTGGAACTCTGTTCATGCGACAACAAATCAAACACCTGCAATGCTGTTCGTGAACAGGAATCTGAGATCTCGCATAGACCTCCTGAGAACAGATCTATGGAAGGAAGTGCAGAATGAATAGTTCAGCCATTTGCCAAGCACATCAGCAAGAAACTTCAAGGTTGAACAGGAAATCTTAGCTTATGATTACTGAGAAGAGAAGAGAACACCTGGTAGGATAGCTACAAGAACCGGACCTCTGATGTACACAGTGGATGTTGGAGATCTGATATGGAGACATCATGTGGATAGATACTGGATGCTCAGCCAAAAAGACCACCTGAATCAACTGCATCCAACAAGACGGGCACATTACAGCCACTGGACTTACCTCTCAGTGATGATCATGTCACTAATAGCAATGTGACACCTACAACAGAGGAAGTTATCTTTGATGGGTCATCTGCTGAACCTGATGCCACTCCACAGGTTCAAAGGTGCTAGACTGAAAGAAACAGAGCACCATGTAAAACTCTGAATCTTTAGTATAGTGCTGTTAGTTATGGACTGAAATTGTGAAAGCATGTTTATTTGAATATGGTCTGTTAAGGGGAAGATTAAATATTTAGTTGCATAAACAGTTTTATGTTACATAAGTCTGAAGGAGGAGGAAGTGTAATGTAGAGATCTATTTCTTTTAGTGCAATGTCTCCCCTCAGCAGTAATTATTGACTGATAACTTTCACATGCACATTGATTTGTTGCTCTGTCTGCAAAATGAATATACAAGTCAACTTCAACTCCAAATATGTGCCTTTATTTATTTTATATGTAGTTGTACAGACACAACAACATCTCCCACCTTAGAGGATGTATGAGCATACCAGCCTACTGCTCTATTGGACAAAAGGGTGAAGTGGAAAACGCTGGGTACAAAGCAGCATGATAGTATATGGCTGAACTCCGATGGATGCATTGAGGCCACAGGTAAATTGGTAGCGTGGATTGCCCAATGTTCACAAGTTCACACATGTAGGCATGACGGGAATGTTGATTGTTGTGTATGTGGCCAGGTTACAACAAAACTATAAGTAAAAACGCTAGAGACTGGAGCTAAGTTAACAGGGCTTTTTACCTACAGAACCCGAACTGAACATATATATACACAGATCAATACGCACCTAATAGCGCATGCTCAATACGATGTATTAGTACAACATAAAGTAGACCTATATTATACAGTAGGTTATATGGTACACTCTTCCCATTTTAATTTAATAGTGTATCAACTGTTGTTGTTTTTTTTTACTGGGGGCACTATGCTAAACAGTATGTGTACCCTTCACATACAAATGCTTACCAATTATTTACTTGGTAACAATAATATCAAATTATAATAAGGTAATGTAATAATAATTATTATAATTATTATAACTCAAGTCTCTGGAGGGGGTCTTGTCTACCCCTCTGGGTAACGTCTGTCAATAAACTTGTTTGTTTTGGGGTGTATGGGGTGTCAGGGAAGGGTAGCATCTCTGGTGGGGGAACATGTTGCGTCCTTTTCAGGGTGGTTAGTCCACCTTTGGTCCCCACCTGGCACTGAGCTCTCACCTGCGGCTCCCCGTAGCTGTTTGCATGTGACAGCGGCCACACCCCGGGTAATGGCTTCGACAAGCCGGCTAAACCAGGTGAGGGTAGCCGACGGGTCTCAAACTCTCGGTGAGATAGGGAGTTGTCTATCCCAGCATGTGAAGACAGACTCCGGCGGATCAAGCGGACGAGACCAATGGAAGGTCCAACGGTCAAGAAGGCGGTCTCTGCAAGCGTCATGGAACGTGTAGAGCAGGACAAGACACAGAAGACATCTTGGTCATCCACTGCGCCTAGTCCCATCTCCAGCCATCTAGACTCTGTCTTGCCACTGGATCCAGATGGGAATTGGGAAGAGAGAGTGAGGCTGACGCTGCACAACTCTCCCTCACTTAAATCCAAATCACACGCTAATCTCGACACCATCATGATGTCGAGGTCCTCATCGACGTCAATGATGGACAAACAACACTTGTTTTAATACAGATTTCCATATAAAAGTCATGAAAGTTGACCTCTGAGCATAGGGAATTTCCATGGTCTGCTTCAAAGGTAACTTGCCACCAACAAAAGAAGTGGTTGGTGATCTGCTTTCTCTGCTAGCTATTCAAAAGTCGGGGCAATCCAATGACTCACAGAAAGATCAGTACCTTACCCAGTAATCTTTCACCATTCAATGCAGCAGTTGATCAAAATCCTGTTATTCATTCCATTGTTCTTAAGCTGCTGTTAAAGTACAGTTTTGCTGATATTAAGGATTACCTGCAGTGCTATTTGTCTGGCTCAGGAGGGAGAATTCCTTCAGATGCACATTCAGCACAAGTGTGAAAATACAACAATAGAAAACTTATAGTTTGTTACCAGAATTCGCTTCTGTTTTGATGCTGTTTCCCAACTTCTTTGTGCAAAACAAGACACATTGACTGAGGATTCAAAATATGTACGTGCAAAAGATACTTTCCTGCAAAGGATTAAGTGTATGATATTCAATGGAGCAAATGATTGGTTTAAGATTTACCTTGTGCGAAAGCTGTTCTGTTTGAATGGAATTGATTTTGTTCTCTGTTAGGTTTACCTTCTTACCCAGCAATCTGGTTTTCATTTATTTCACCACCCTCAACAATTTCTCCCCGAGGTTGGTCGCTATATTGAGGGCGGCAACCATAGCAACGACGAGCAAAGTAAGGTGGGTAACGTTGTCTTCTGTAAGGAGGGCGACGTTGCTGATCTTGATAATCTTGGTTTTCTCCACCTGTTGCTGTCTCTACTCCATCTCCTTTCTCTCCACCTTCAAAGTGCTGTGTAATTATGTGGTGGACCTCGGTGGCGAGAGTTGTAGCGATGATAATGATTTCTGTCCGTGGCATATAAATCAAGAATAAATCAAGGAAGGTAGTGCACCCGTGGCTGACAAAAGAGAAATTAGGGATAGTATCAATTCCAAAGAAGAAGCATACAAATTAGCCAGAAAAAGTGGCTCACCTCAGGACTGGGAGAAATTCAGAGTTCAGCAGAGGAGGACAAAGGGCTTAATTAGGAAGGGGAAAAAAGATTATGAGAGAAAACTGGCAGGGAACATAAAAACTGACTGTAAAAGCTTTTATAGATATGTAAAAAGGAAAAGACTGGTAAAGACAAATGTGGGTCCCCTACAGACAGAAACAGGTGAATTGATTATGGGGAGCAAGGACATGGCGGACCAATTGAATAATTACTTTGGTTCTGTCTTCACTAAGGAGGACATAAATAACCTTCCGGAAATAGTAGGGGACAGAGGGTCAAGTGAGATGGAGGAACTGAGGGAAATACATGTTAGTAGGGAAGTGGCGTTAGGTAAATTGAAGGGATTAAAGGCGGATAAATCCCCAGGGCCAGATGGTCTGCATCCTAGAGTGCTTAAGGAAGTAGCCCAAGAAATAGTGGATGCATTAGTGATAATTTTTCAAAACTCGTTAGATTCTGGACTAGTTCCTGAGGATTGGAGGGTGGCTAATGTAACCCCACTTTTTAAAAAAGGAGGGAGAGAGAAACCGGGGAATTATAGACCGGTTAGCCTAACGTCGGTGGTGGGGAAACTGCTGGAGTCAGTTATCAAGGATGTGATAACAGCACATTTGGAAAGCGGTGAAATCATCGGACAAAGTCAGCACGGATTTGTGAAAGGAAAATCATGTCTGACGAATCTCATAGAATTTTTTGAGGATGTAACTAGTAGAGTGGATAGGGGAGAACCAGTGGATGTGGTATATTTGGATTTTCAAAAGGCTTTTGACAAGGTCCCACACAGGAGATTAGTGTGCAAACTTAAAGCACACGGTATTGGGGGTAAGGTATTGATGTGGATGGAGAATTGGTTAGCAGACAGGAAGCAAAGAGTGGGAATAAACGGGACCTTTTCAGAATGGCAGGCGGTGACTAGTGGGGTACCGCAAGGCTCAGTGCTGGGACCCCAGTTGTTTACAATATATATTAATGACTTGGACGAGGGAATTAAATGCAGCATCTCCAAGTTTGCGGATGACACAAAGCTGGGCGGCAGTGTTAGCTGTGAGGAGGATGCTAAGAGAATGCAGAGTGACTTGGATAGGTTGGATGAGTGGGCAAATTCATGGCAGATGCAATTTAATGTGGATAAATGTGAAGTATCCACTTTGGTGGCAAAAATAGGAAAACAGATTATTATCTGAATGGTGGCCGATTAGGAAAAGGGGAGGTGCAACGAGACCTGGGTGTCATTATACACCAGTCATTGAAAGTGGGCATGCAGGTACAGCAGGCGGTGAAAAAGGCAAATGGTATGCTGGCATTTATAGCGAGAGGATTCGTGTACAGGAGCAGGGAGGTACTACTGCAGTTGTACAAGGCCTTGGTGAGACCACACCTGGAGTATTGTGTGCAGTTTTGGTCCCCTAATCTGAGGAAAGACATCCTTGCCATAGAGGGAGTACAAAGAAGGTTCCTCAGATTGATTCCTGGGATGGCAGGACTTTCATATGAAGAAAGACTGGATGAACTGGGCTTGTACTTGCTGGAATTTAGAAGATTGAGGGGGGATTTGATTGAAATGTATAAAATGCTAAAGGGATTGGACAGGCTAGGTGCAGGAAGATTGTTCCCGGTGTTGGGGAAGTCCAGAACAAGGGGTCACAGTTTGAGGATAAAGGGGAAGCCTTTTAGGACCGAGATTAGGAAAAACTTCTTCACACAGAGAGTGGTGAATCTGTGGAATTCTCTGCCACAGGAAACAGTTGAGGCCAGTTCATTGGCTATATTGAAGAGGGAGTTAGATATGGCCCTTGTGGCTACTGGGATCAGGGGGTATGGAGGGAAGGCTGGGGCGGGGTTCTGAGTTGGACGATCAGCCATGATCATAATAAATGGCAGTGGAGGCTCGAAGGGCCGAATGGCCTACTCCTGCACCTATTTTCTATGTTTCTATGTTTCTATATCGGCTTGCTTAGACTGAAAGTCCTCTGGGACCAGTTACGTTTGCTGCTTCTGCACCCTTTTCACCTTCCACTATGTCGAACTCCACAGTTTCATCGTATCTAACACTGTGGAGGTATTTCCATGGATTATTCTTTTTTATAGCAGTCTGATGTGCAAGCACATCTTCCTTTGTATCATTCTTTCGAGACTCATGGCCTCACTCTGTCTCTTCTAAAATATGGTGTTCCGATACGATGCAGGTTCATTAACTTTGTCGCCAATTTGTTGTGTATGTGGCTGGATTACACAACAAAACTATAAATAAAAACGCTAGAGACTGGAGTCAAGAGTCCCCAGCCAGCTTGATTCCAATCAAAGAAAGGCTCTCAGGATTATAGGTGTGGATGAAGACACAGCTCGTGAGAAGCTAGCCATCAGTAGCTTACACCACAGATGACAGGTTGCTGCAGCTGCTGTGTTATACAAAATGCACACCAGCCACAACCCTGCAGACCTTCGCACTATGCTGCCTTCATCTTATGAGAGATGGCACATCACACGATCAAGTTTATCTATGCCTGCTCATGCTGTTTCTATGCCTGATGTGAGAACTTACACACTAGATAGAAGCTTCCTTCACTGTGCTATCAGAATTTGGAACAGCCTTCCAGTTGCTGTGGTTGGAAACATCTGTGACGATGGGGTCCAAGCCTTCAAGAGTTGAGTGCACAAACACCTGTCACCTCTGTAAGGGAAGTCACATGCTTCTTCATAAGCTATCATGAAGGGGACCAGGATGGCAATGTTTGGTTGTTGGTAGGAAGGGTTAACACCTGACTTTCAAGAGCACTTGTGAGTTATGTTCCAGCTGGACTTTGTCCCTAAACTGCTGGAGAACAGTGCAGGAAGAACAGGTGCTGTTTTCTCCTTGTAGGGATTAGTGTTTAGTTCCAAGTCTTCCTGCTGCGTATTGTCGCCCGCAACCTTATCCTTCAATCTCTTTGAATTCTGGAGGACAGCATGTCTCTCTCCAGCAGACCTCATCATGATCATCATGACTCCAGTATTTCTGCTATTTTTTAATGTCTCTTAATTGCACATATGAGTTTTTTTGTGTTCTGTCGCTGAGCTGCAGTGAACCATCTGATTGGCCTATCAGAGTTCTCTTTGGGAACTAGCTGACTTGTTCAGCATTTCTGATATGACAATTGTTCACGATTGCACTTAATTAAAAGAAAAAGTTAATGGCTTTTTACTTACGGAACCCGAACTGAACGTATATATACAGATCAAAACGCACCTAATAGCACATGCTCAATACGATGTATTAGTACAACATAAAGTAGTCATGTATTATACAGTAGGTTATATGGCACATTGATCAAATAAACCAAACTGATTATGTCCCTGGAGTACCTCAAGTTGCAGAGCAAATCTGTAGATAATGTATGATAAGTACCTTACAGAATCTGGGAAAGTGATCCACGTAACAGGACTCATACTCCTCCATCAGAGGCCCCTTTGTACACTCACAGATAGACTGTATCGAATTGCCTCAATGTGAAAGGTACAAGTGTGCACTCGTCATTATTGATCTGTTCTCGTGATGGGTTGAAGGATTTCCTTCTTGAAAGAATGATGCAGTTACAGTAACAAAATGTTTGTTACAGGAAATAATCCCATGATTTGGGATCCCCTGGAAACTATCTAGCAACAACAGTACCCATTTCACTGGTAACGTAATGAAAGAAATATGCAAATCCTTCCAGATATATCAACATTTCCATTGTAGCTACCATCCTCAGTCAGTGAGCCAAGTGAAAAGGATGAATGGAACAATTAAGAATAAACTTAGCAAAACTTGCAAGGAAATTGGACTAAAGTGGACAATGTGCTGCCTTTGGTTGTGATGACTACTCGAGCCACTGCTAATAGCACCATTGGCCTGTCCCCACAGGAAATCATAATGGGACGGCCCTTGATGCACCACTGGGAGTTAAGCAGATGGATGTGCATAACCTGGACGAGGGTATGCTGAACTATTGTATTGCTCTTAAAAAAAGCATTACCAAATATCATCTACAGGTAAAGGAAGTCCAACAACCAGCAGCAGACGCAAAGTGCCACAACATTGAGCCTAGAGACTACATGGTGCGGACAAACTGTTTGGCAGCTCAGTTTGAAAACCATTTCAGGTATTACTGGTCACCAATACAGTCATCAATGTAAGAGAAGTGCCATCATGGATTCACGCCTCCCACTGTAAGAGGAGTGTAGAAAACAGTGTGGGAAAATGAAATCACTGAGAGTCCCAATGACAGCGGTTGGATTAGCCTTCATCCTTTCTTTGACAGATGTGACTGCCATGACTACTTTCTTACGAATAGCTCACGAATATACAAACAGGACCAATGTCTCAAGCTGCTGGGTGTGAATGGCTGTCCAGACACATGTAGAAATGGGTACACCCCTTTTAACGGTGCTTTTCAGTGAAATGGAGATGAGCTGTTACTTTATTTGGTTCAAGGCTTCTGCCCTGGATATGTTGGTACAACGATGCTGGGGCTGAGAAACATAAACCCCCTTCCTCCCCTTATCAGTACAGCCAGGATGTCACTGGGGGAAGATAGGGATATAAGTTTGAAAACAACCAATGCTATATACCCCCGTATAACAATGCTAACCACAGAGTAAAAGGACTTAGTGTTTTCCCCGGGGAAAACACTAAGTCTAGCACTGCCTAGCAGTGATAATCCTGAAGGACCAAGGCTAGGAAAGAACAAATGCAAGCCCAGTTGATATGAAATGCAGGGAAATAACCAGGTTCATAATATATCAGACAAGACACCATGGGCACTGGACTGATGGTCGCCTGGCATACCCTTGATTCCCACTAGATGGTTGGGATGTTGTTACTTAGGATATATAATGCCTTTTATGCAACATGTATATGATTAAAGCATGAGGAGCATCAGATGAGAAGGAAGAAGCAAGCTAATACAGAAGGAGAAAGATTCTGGATTTTAGCATTTCCTGTCTAAATGCAGCATAGGAACTGATTAACACGACATCAGCATTAGAAAAGTTAGCAACTGCACATACTCTTGATCAAACCTAGCAGGTAATATCTAAATGATTGGCAGAATTGGTGGTGGCCAGTATAGTAGCACTGCAAAACCAATTGACTTTGGACTTGGTTTTATCTAAGAAAGGAGGCATGTGTGCCTTGATTGCACATGGTTGTTTCATGAATGAATTCAGATGAATTAGAAGACACAACTTACTTGGTGGATCATATCTGGGAAACCACCAAAAAGGTTAAGAGAGTAAGAGATCAATTTCACGATTATAGCTCTCTGGGAAGAGGATGTGGCCATTTTGAATTCTTGGAGGTTGGCTGGTGATTATCCTATATTAGGGTGTAACCATTGGTATCACAATAATAGCTGTTATTCTTTTGCAATTTTTGTGCAGTACAGTGGGAATGAGAAGGAAAGGATATTGAAAGGGGGTAGCTGTTGGTGCAGATTAGGAAAAGGGGGTTTGGCTTGACTAAAGTTCTGAGACTATATCATTATATGACTGTCTGAAATTACTCTGGTTACTGTACCTTAACAAAAAGGAGGGAATGTGGAAATATATTTGTAAGCCTGAAGTCTTTATGAATATATAACTTTTGTAAAATGTAATGTGCAAAATGGAACCTATGTGAGGCCAGAGTGCTTCGCTGGTTAGTTGATATGTGTGTTTTATAGCAGGGAGTGCTTCGACAGAAGAGAAACAGGATGCAGCTATCGGGGCTGGGGGGGCGGTGTGGGTGCTGGTGGGGGATAGGTGGGCAAGGCAGAGAGGAGGGAGAAGCCTCAAAAGATAAATGAACTAAATAAAGAAAAATGCAACTCATTTAACATGGATGCAGATGAGTAAGGTATGTAAGTATCGGATAGAATGACCTCAAAGAATGAAGTTGTTGAATCACTAGACTCTGTAAACATATAAAAATGGTTTGTTTTCAGCTGTAAGATTGAAGCTACCTACCAACAACTAATGTATGGAGGTAGACTTCCCCTTGCAAGTAATAAACACGCTTATAATTGGATTCACTCTGACTTAGTTGTAGTTTGTTACTGCACATCAGAAGACCTAGTTGAACAGTACACGGCACTGACTAGGCAGAGAAGAGGAAGGGTCACAATTAAAAAGTTGGGGTGAGGTGAAGGAGGACAAGCTAGAATGTGGCAGGTGAAACTAGGTGGGTGGGGGAGGTGGTGAAGCTGGGAGGTGATAGGTGGAAAAGTAAAAGGGCTGGAGAAAAAGGAATCTGACGGGAGGGAAAAGTGAACCATGGGAGTGAGGGAAGGAGGAAGGTCACCATGGGGAGGTGATAGGCAGCTAAAGAGAAGATGTAAGAGGCAAGAGTAGGGAATAGAAGAAGAAGGAAGGGGGAAGGAGAAATCAATGTTCATGCTACTACTTTGGAGGCTACGTAGATGGAATATGAGTCGTTGCTTATCCACCCTGAGTGGTCTCATCATGGCAGAAGAGAGGCTATGGACTGACATGTCAGGACAGGAAAGGAGATAGGAATTAATATGGTTGGCCACTGGGAAATTCCACTTTTTGTGTATGAAGTGGTCCCCAAATTTACATCGGGTCTCACCAATGTAGAGAAGACCACATCAGGAACAACGGATACAGAAGTCAACCCCAACAGATTTGCAGGTGAAGGACAGTTTGGGCCCTAACTAGAGATGAATAGGTAGGTTTAGCATTTCGGTCGCTCGCTTGGATATGTGACTGGAGGGAGATTAGTGCAGGGTCAAACGAACAAGGTAATCATGGGCCCCTGTGGAAAGATGGGAGAATGGGGGAGGCCAAGTTGTGTTTGGTGAGAGGATCCCGTTGGAGATAGTAGAAGTTGAGGAGAATGAAGTGTTGGATTCAGGTGGTAGGTGATGACAAAAAGACCTCTATCCCTGTTAAGGTGGCAGGAAGATGGGGTGAGTGCAGGTGTCTGGGAAATGGAGGAGATGTCAGTGAGGGTAGCATCAATGGTGGCTTGTATAATAGTGAGGGAGGAGGTGTGGCGCTTGTTCACTCCCTCACTACTATTCAGGGCCCCAAACTGTGCTTTCAGGTGAGGTGACTCTTCACCAGTGAGTCTGTTGGGATCGTATACTCCCAGTGTGGCTTCCTGTACATTAGTGAGACCCGAAGTAGATTGGGAGACTGCTTTGCCGAGCGCTTTCACTCCGTCTGACACAAAAAGTGGGATCTCCTGGAGGCTACCCTTTTCAATTCTACTTCCCATTCATATTCCGACATGTCAGGTCATGGCAACTTCTACTACCATGATGAGGCTACACTTAGTTTGGAGCAGCAACACCTTATGTTCCATCTAGGTAGCCTCCAACCTAATGGCGTGAACATTTCTCAAACTTCCGGTAATGGCCACTCTCTCTCCTTGACCATTCCTCAGTGCTGATTCCCTCTCATCCTTATCTCTGTACCGCCCATCATCTCCCTCTGGTGCTCCTCCCACTTCCCTTTCTTTATGGTCTTCTGTCCTCTCCTATCAGATGCCCCCTTCTCCAGCCCTTTATCTCTTACACCTATCAAATTCCCAAATCTTTACTTTACTCCCTTCCACCTATCACCTGCCAACTTGTACTTCTTCCTCCCCTCCTCCCACCTTCTTACTCTGACTTCTCTTTTTCCTTTGCAGTCCTGAAGGTGGGTCTCAGCCCAAAATCTTGACTGTTTACTCTTTTCCAAAGATGCTGCCTGGCCTGCATTTTGTGTGTGTTGTTTGGCTTTCCAGCATCTGCAGATTTTCTTGTGTTTGGGATTCCTTTTGTTTATTTGAGCACTATGTCACTTAATTGTGGCAGGAGACTGTTGCCAGTATCTAGTTAGCACAAGTTACTTGCAATTGCATGGCCGTTAGACACTATCCTGGGCTTTGAGCAATTTTTAAAAAAAAATAGCGTCAGTTGCAGGTGTCTCTGCTCACAAAGCAGTGATGTTTGCCACTGATAGTTAGTGCGAAATAAGCAGTAAGACAATACAGAACTGTTTTGCTCACTGCGGTTTCAAGCATTCATGCTCAGAGATGCTAGAAATGGCTAGGACACAATTTCACTACTTCAACAAATTAGGTACTATGATGAAGTTGAAGGTATCAACAATCATCTTGAATGTTACAATGAAATACTGGAAGATGCAATCATCAAGCATTGTATGAAGGCAATGCATTATCTATACTAGGTGTCTGTGCTGACTTTGTTCATTTACAGTCAATCAAAAGAACACAGCAGCATATGCAAGATGAATTCCTCTATTGATAACTGTTAGGAACAAACACAGAGTTTTATAGTACTGTAGTTGTGTTGATAATGTTCTAATTTTTTCTGTATTACATTTAAATGCATAATCTGTTATTCAGTTAAGTAGTGTTTTGTCGTTTTATATATATATTTAACTGCAAAGGTACTTTAACTACAAAGTATTTCTATGAAACCAGCTAATAGGGCAACTGCTTGATTGGACTAAAATGTAAAGGTCCTAAGATATCCAAACTAACTGGAAACCGTTGTAAATACAAGAGATGCAACAGAAATCTAATTGTAGAATTGCTCGGCATCACAGTACATTACGGGAGCCAACAAATGACAGCTGGAACCTTTTGTTCCCAGTTCAAGAATTGTTTATGAACTATGCAGAAAATATTCACTAATTATTGTTTCCCTTATTACTATGCCCTCACATTAATATCTCCGCTCTCTCATAATTGTGTAGGTAGCCTGGGTTACCTCAGTATGCAATGAACTGTAGAAAATGTCAGTGGGTAAATGTACCCAGAAGCATAGTCACTGACAATTTTCAAAGGAAAAAATGATTAATTTTGATTGTAATGCTTCAAAATCACTAAACCCGAGAGGGAAATCTTGTTGTTTTATTATTAATTGCAGTTGTCAAATTTTTGTTGACTTTTTCTAAGCTATATTCAACGCCTATAAAAAGTATTCTCTCCCCTTGGAAGTTTTCATGTTTTTTTGTTTTATAACATTGAATCACAGTGGATTTCATTTGACATTTTTGACACTGATCAACAGAAAAAGTCTCTCTCATGTCAAAATGAAAACAGATCTCTACAAAGTGATCTAAATTAATTACAAATGTAAAACACAAAATAATTGATTGCATCTGTATTCACCCCCCCCCCCCAATATGAAATACCTAACCATCACTGGCACAGCCAATTGGTTTTAGAAATCACATCATTAGTTAAATGGAGATCAGCTGTGTGCAGTCAAGCTGTTTTCAATTGATTCTAGTAAAAATACACCTATATCGGGAAGGTCCGACTGCTGGTGAGTCAGTAGCCTGGTAAAAACTACACCATGAAGACAAACGAACACTCCAAACAACTCCACAAATGGCTTATTGAAAAGCACAAGTCGGGAGATGGATACACGAAAATTTCCAAGTCACTGAATATCCCTTGGAGTACAGTTAAGTCAATAATCAAGAAATGGAAAGAATATAGCACAGCTGTAAATCTGCCTAGAGCAGGCCATCCTCAAAAAACTGAGTGACCGTGCAAGAACAGGACTAGCGAGAGAGGCCACTAAGAGACCTATGACAACTCTGGAGGAGTTACAAGCTTCAGTGGCTGAGATGGGACTGCACATACAACAACTGTTGCCCAGGTGCTTCACCAGTGGCAGCTTCATGGGAGACTGGCAAAGAGAAAGCCACTGTTGAAAAAAAACTCACATGAAATCTTGGCTAGAGTTTGCCAGGAGGCATGGGGAAGACTCTGAAGCCAGCTGGAAGAAGGTTCTATGGTCTGATGAACCAAAATTAGCTTGTTGGCCGTCAGACTAAACACTTCTTTTGACATGAGCCAAACGACGCACATCATCAAAAACACACCATCCCTACTGTGAAGCATGGTGGTGGCTGCATCACGCCATGGGGATGCTTCACTGCAGCAGGCCCTGGAAGGCTTGTGAAGGTAGAAAGTAAAATGAATGGAGCAACATGCAAGGAAATCTTTGAGGAAAACCTGATGCAGTCTGCAAGAGAACTGCAACTTGGGAAAAATATTTGTCTTCCAGCAAGATAATGATCCCAAGCATAAAGCCAAAGCTACACAGGAATGGCTTAAAAATGACAAAGTTAATGTCCTGGAGTGGCCAAGTCAGAGTCCAGACCTTAATCCCATTGAGAATTTGTGGCTGGACTTGAAAAATGCTGTTCACTCACGATCCCCATGCAGTCTGACAGAGTTTGAGTAGTTTTGTAAAGAAGAATGGGAAATATTTCCAAGTCCTGATGTGCAAAGCTGATAGAGACCTTTCCACACAGAGTCAAGACTGTAATTGCTGCCAAAGGTGCATCTACTAAATACTGACTTGAAGGGGGTGAATATTTATGCCATCAATTATTATTTATTTTGTATTTGTAATTAATTTAGATCTCTTTGTAGAGATCTGTTTTCACTTTGACACAAAAGAACCCTTTTATGTTGATCAGTGTCAAAATAAGCCAAATTAAATCCAAGCAACACACATCAAAGTTGCTGGTGAACGCAGCAGGCCAGGCAGCATCTGTAGGAAGAGGTGCAGTCGACGTTTCAGGCCGAGACCCTTCGTCAGGACTAACTGAAGGAAGAGTGAGTAAGGGATTTGAAAGTTGGAGGGGGAGGGGGAGGGGGAGATCCAAAATGACAGGAGAAGACAGGAGGGGGAGGGATGGAGCCAAGAGCTGGACAGGTGATAGGCAAAAGGGGATACGAGAGGATCATGGGACAGGAGGTCCGGGAAGAAAGACAAGGGGGGGGGAACCCAGAGGATGGGCAAGAGGTATATTCAGAGGGACAGAGGGAGAAAAAGGAGAGTGAGAGAAAGAATGTGTGCATAAAATTAAGTAACAGATGGGGTACGAGGGGGAGGTGGGGCCTTAGCGGAAGATCCTGCCACTAAGCACATCTTTCCCTCCCCCCCCCCCGCATTCCGCAGGGATCGCTCCCTACGCAACTCCCTTGTCCATTCGTCCCCCCCATCCCTCCCCACTGATCTCCCTCCTGGCACTTATCCGTGTAAGCGGAACAAGTGCTACACATGCCCTTACACTTCCTCCCTTACCACCATTCAGGGCCCCAAACAGTCCTTCCAGGTGAGGCAACACTTCACCTGTGAGTCGACTGGGGTGATATACTGCGTCCGGTGCTCCCGATGTGGCCTTTTATATATTGGTGAGACCCGACGCAGACTGGGAGACCGCTTTGCTGAACATCTACGCTCTGTCCGCCAGAGAGATCAGGATCTCCCAGTGGCCACACATTTTAATTCCACATCCCATTCCCATTCTGACATGTCTATCCACGGCCTCCTCTACTGTAAAGATGAAGACACACTCAGGTTGGAGGAACAACACCTTATATTTCATCTGGGTAGCCTCCAACCTGATGGCATGAACATCGACTTCTCTAACTTCCGCTAAGGCCCCGCCTCCCCCTTGTACCCCATCTGTTACTTATTTTTATGCACACATTCTTTCTCTCACTCTCCTTTTTCTCCCTCTGTCCCTCTGAATATACCTCTTGCCCATCCTTTGGGTCCCCGCCCCCGTCTTTCTTCCCGGACCTCCTGTCCCATGATCCTCTCGTATCCCCTTTTGCCTATCACCTGTCCAGCTCTTGGCTCTCTTCCTCCCCCTCCTGTCTTCTCCTGTCATTTTGGATCTCCCCCTCCCCCTCCAACTTTCAAATCCCTTACTCACTCTTCCTTCAGTTAGTCCTGACAAAGGGTCTCGGCCTGAAACGTCGACTGCACCTCTTCCTAGAGATGCTGCCTGGCCTGCTGCGTTCACCAGCAACTTTGATGTGTGTTGCTTGAATTTCCAGCATCTGCAGAATTCCTGTTGTTTCCAAATTAAATCCACTCTGATTGAATGTTATAAAGCAATAGAACATGTCAACTTCCGGGAGGCGGGGGGGGGGGTGCATGAATACTTTTTATAGGCACTCAATATAATATGTTCGTGCAGTAACCACAGATAGACTGTGTTGTGCAGACTAGTAAATGATTGGCTGAAGCATATCTTCCAGACACTCAAAGTTAACTGATTTATACATTTTGTCATATGGGATTTTTATTGCATATATAACAGCAAATATGCACCCTTGTTTCATCATTACTTTCGTAGAAAGCTAGAATTTTATGAATATAATGCAATAGATATTCATTATTATTCAAGCATTTTTATGAGAAATTATTACTACCAGGGTGCAATTGGCAAGAGGAGTGACCATAATGCATAGGGATAAAATTAGGCCATTCAGCCCATCGCATCAGCTCCACTATTCCATCATGGCTGATTCCAGATCCCATTCAACCTCATACACCTGCCTTCTCGCCATATCCTTTGATGCCCTGACCAACCTGGAAATTATCAACTCTGCCTTAAGTATACCCACGGACTTGGCCTTCACCACAGACTGTGGCAAAACATTCCACAGATTCACTACTCTCTGGCTAAAAAAAAATCCCTCCTTCTGATAATACAAGTGTAACTCTCAGTTTGGCTAGTGGCTTAATCTAGGGGAAGACAGCCCCCGGCCTGGCCAAACTTAAGAAATCTCGTCTAGTGAATGCTGCGAGATGTGTCCCCTGTTACAAATCAGTACCATGAAATAACACAGTAAACGATTGAGATTTATAATTCTTAACTGGACTATATGGTTAGTAAAGAAACAACTAACACTACTCATTCTTGTGAAACAGTCTAATGCATAATGTTGGAACTCACTGATAAGGCCGTTTGTCCACCATCGACCTCCTCCAAGTGTCGCTGACCTTCGGACCCTCGCTGCAAGTCCACTCTGTCCGGCGGAGGTCTACCAACTCTCCCCATTCGCCTCTTCCCTCCCCGGCAAAAGAACACGAAATCCCTGCTGCCAGACCCACAAGAAAGAACAACATCCCTCTCATTGGATTGCCCTGCTTAAAGAGTCGAGTGACATTCACAATCTTCCAGTGCTCTGCAACCATGCCAGGATCAAGTGATTCTTGAAAGATCATGAGCAATGCATCCGTTATCTCTTCAGCAACCTTTCTTAGGATTGTGGAATGTTGTCCATTTTGTCCAGGTGACAAATCCACTTTAAGACCTTTGAGATTGCCTAGCACTTTTTCCTTTGCATAACAATGGCACCCACTCCTTGACCGTAATCATATACTCAGCAATCTGATTAAATGATAAAATCTGAGAATGCTGGAAATACTCACAGGCCAGAATACACTTTGAGACACAAATATAGTTAATAATTTGGGTCAGTGGATTTTAATTGGAATTGAACGTTGTAAAACAGGTTTAAAGATGAAGGAAATAGAAGTGAGGAAGAAAATATAAAAGGTAAAGTCTGTTCTGGAATGAAAGGTAGGGAACATAAAATTTTCAAAGAAATTTTTGAGCAATACAAAAGTGATGGTGATGGACAAGGCCAAAGAGGAAAGGATTGACTTAAAGGTGTAAATGAGAGAATAGTCAAATAACTTCCAAAACTGCTAAAGTTACCGTTGGTTGTAGGAAGGAGTACTGTGCCATGAAAAGATAAGATCATGCTCCTAAATGCTTGCCTTGGATTTCTTTGCAGCACATTGAGGGCAGAGGTGTCTGGGCAGGAGTGGAATTGAAGGTGGGGGTCAGGCTTGCGGAAAGAATGGAGATCTTATATAAAGGTGACCAGCCAGTGTATAGTTAGGCTCCGCAAATGCGGTAATCTCAAACATCAGATAAGATATACTTTTATTTCTGTATAATGAAATACACTGTCATCTGCAGAGAGTATTCACTGCTCTGCAGAATGTTAATTAATCATAGTGTTTGTGGTTAAAACAGTCTCACTGCTCAGAGATCTGCTTTTTTATTAAAAACTTTGGGGTTGGCTGTTTGCTGCTGCCTTCTTGTAACAGTGAAGCACCTGCAACTCTGTGTGGAAGTGTTGTATACAATGGCTCGTACTGGGTGAGTAGGTGAACTGGTAAGCTGTGTGGACTTCACTGTGGTAATACAAAGTTTAGCGCTTCATCTTGGATATGATGGAAACTGCTGCCTTCTCCTCTTTGGACAAGTTCAAAGGTCAGTGACTGTGATGAGCTTATTACCATGGAGACATCACTGTGCTGTAGAGAATTGTGCAGCTAAACAAAGGGTGGAAGAGAGCAGCTTTCATAACGTTGAAAAGGAGGTGACAAGAGAGATTAAAGGATCTGAGCAATCTGTCAAAATTGGATAGGTGGCAGGAGTCCGAAGGTGGGTGGAGGCCCATGACCAATGGTGAGACACAGGGACTGAGGATCGGATTACTTCATGTACCACATGAACATCAGAAGATACAGTGAAATGCAACATCTGCATTTAAACTCAAGCTACGGATGTTCTGGAAGCACAAGAGTTACTACACATCCCAGCACCAACATAACATACCCAGCTGCATTCACAGAACAACACAAGCAAGAAATACTGCAGAACAAAACACCAACAACCAAGCCAGCCCTGTTCCTCCCTTCTACCCACGCACACACACAGGCTGTTCACCAACCTGCGAACAAGCCATCTTTCGCTTCAGGGGACTCATGGACTCGCAGATTACAGACACTTGGCCTTCGACTTCCCCGGTGGACTCGCAGACACAGGGCTCCAGCCATCAGGCCTTGATTCCTGGATTTCCAATCGACCTTTGGCCTTTATCTTCAGTATCGACCCATAATGAAAAAGAGCACTCTGGATGAGGACCCTGAACTCCAGGCATTGAATTCTGGGCTTTCTGATGATCTGGGTCTCTAAACAATAGGACCCAAACCCCGGTCTTCGCTGACTTGTGTACCTAGGCCTTGTTTCTTTTGGCCACACTGAAAACCAATACCCAAACCTGCTAGCGACTCACTAACCTGGGGTGGGGAACTAGACATTGTCCTCTCTGGTCTGCTGGATCCGCTGTTGTTTATCATATACATTAAAAATTTTAATGAAAATGACATTGGCAAGGCTTGTAAATTTATGAGTGACATCAAAATTAGTAGTATAGCGGAGAACTGCTCAAGATTACAATAGAAGTTAGATCAACAGTGAAAGTGAGCCACAGAATAGCAGATGCAATACAACTTGGGACTGGAGAGGTTGAAAGATAAGGAGAGACTGGATAGGCTAAGCTATTTCCCCTGACCTATAGGAAGCTGAAGGATGACATTATAGAAATGTGTATATTAAATCATAAATGCTAATGGTCACAGTATTTTTCCCAAGGTAAGGGAATCTAAAACTTGAGGAGACATAGATAGAAGGTGAGAGGGGGAAGATTTAAAGGGGACCTGATGAGAAACTTTTTCACACAGATTAAGATGGGTACATGGCAAGGTACTGCCAGAGAATGTGATAGAAATGGGTACACTTACGTTTAAAGTGCACTCGAACAGATACATGAATAAAAAAGTTATGGAGGAATATAGGCCAAGTGGGACTAGATCATGTAGGCAACATGGACAAGTTGGACAGGGGCCTGTTTCTGTGCTGCGTGACTCTGTGTGTCAGGCCTGCACAGGGAGGCACTTCCCGGTCCCCACCTTGCTACCAGCAGCCAATTGCTACTGGTTTCCAGATAAAACCTGGTTAAACCCAATGCTCCTCTCATCTTGGGATACCACTCATTTGCCTGGTCGTCCAGCTCACTGCTGAATTGGGGACCCACCTGCCTGATCACCTATGTTAAACCTCAGTTGACCACCCCACAAAACTGTGAAGGCAGAGGCAACTCCTGACCTCACCAAACTCCCACAGGAACCCCACAACTTAGACATTGCCTTCAGTAAAAGGGAAACCATCACCATGCCGCCGCATAGACCACACACAATTTCCTACCAGGCACCACTACTCCTCAAGCTTGTCTGTTCTCCCTCTCCCCTCCTAAGACCCAAGCTGCGAGTGACTATGTTGCCAAACTACTACAGCAGAGTTTCATTGGGCATCCCACACCATAGCCAGTGCAGAGTTCTTCTTTGTTAAGAAGAAAGGTATCCTTGCAGTGTCCACTATGGACTCAACAAGATCACCGTGAAGAACCTCCAGCATCTCACCTTGATGGATGGTACATTTGAAACACACTGTGGGGCCTAGATCTTCATAAAACTGGATCTGCAGAGCACGTAGAACCTGATCCACACCTGTTGTTTCTGGTGGCCCAACATGATCGCAGGTTTGTCGCTGCCTGCCCTTAATGTGCCAAGTCCAATTCCTCCAAGCAGTGGCCTCTGGGCTCCTACATCCCCGACTGGTCCCTCGACACCCACAGTCCTACATTGCTATGGGTTTCATCATGGGTTTACCACCTTCCAAAGGGGTTACGGTGATCGTGACCATGGAGACCAGTTCTTCAAGGCAGCCCATTTCGTTGTCCTCTCCAGACTTCCATCAGCTACTGAGACAGTGGACCTTTTCTGTAGTTCATCTCCACACTTTCCCTCAGGACATTGTGTTGGATCAGGGCCAATAATTCATCTCACACTTCTGGTGAGCCTTCTGCTCCCTCCTCCACACCTCAGTGAGATTGTCCTCTGGGTATCATCCGCAGTCAGAAAGGGCCAATCAGCAAGTGGAGAAGTTTTTGTGATGCTTTGCCACCTCTTACTCTTCTACATGGAAAAGTATCTGCTGTGTCCCAAACTGTCCCACAATCTGCCACAGCTATGTTGTTCTTTAAAGTGCTTCACAGCCACCATTCCCATTGTTCACCACAGTGGAGCCAATGATGGAGGCTCCATCTGCCAGGGCCCTGATTCATTGCTACTGGAATGCGTGGCGGAGGGCATGGAGGGCCATCTTAACTGCCGACAACCATGCCATCTGACGGTGACAACCAGCCAGACTACTCTGGCCTGGGGTCTGTGTCTGGCTGTCCACCCAAGTTTAGTCTTTGCACACTGACTTTGAGCGAACTCTCACTGGTCATTGGTCCTCCAAGATTACCCATCACATCAATCCAGTCACTTACCATCTTGAAGTTAGAGTTCGCTGCTAAGTCATCTCTGCTGCTCTGCATCTGGGTCACGCCTCCTCTACATTTCATGACATTATGGACCGTTGCCGCTGGGACTCAGTTGTGACTGATCTTGCAACAAGGACTGAATGCATTGCTCACCTTGGCACATGTCCAAATGACATTCGCAGGCAGTCTTGGTATGTGGACGATTTACTGTTGCTTTCAGACCAGGTTACTGGCATAACAGTGCTGTTATCATCCTCCTAGCACTGATTCCATGAGGGCTTCATTCCTGGGAATCCATTCTGAGCACTGAGCTATAGGAATAATTGCAGCGGATATGGGCAAGATGTGGCCATACAGCCTGTGTTTTAACTCAAAAATACACAAGTTATTGACATGAATAGCCGATCTTACTAGCCTTGACATTATCAGGATTCAGTCAGTCCATCCCAAAACGTCCTGTGGGGCTAATGCTAGGAAATCGCAGCAAGGCTTGGGGCAAGTGACTGGAATATGCACAGAGTATAGTGACAGCTTGAGGTGATGCATCTGCAAGTGACTGGAATTGCACAGAGTATAGTGACAGCTTGAGGTGATGCATCTGCAGGAGTCCTGGGCTTGCATCAGATAGAATAGTGGGAGCCAGGAAGATTTAAGTTTTGATACTGTCATTTCCTTTGGGCAAATTAGCTTGAAGTCAACTTCTAAAATTCTTTTTACACACAATGGGTCAGATATATTTTTGTTTCAGTATTTCATTCTGTAAATATACAGTATTGTCACCTACACACATAAACAAAATTCTTTGTAAACAGTGCATTTGCAGAAACTATCTATATTGCATTAATGCATTGATAAATGTGTATGCTGTATGCAAATTAGATTCCTTTGTATCAATAATGACTTTTATGCATGGCAGACTCTGCTCATTATGTTTGTTCTTATAAATTTAAATGTAAATAACAATAAAGGAAAAAACATTCCACACATCCCTGTGTCCTTTCATGAGTGAAATTTAGAAGCAGTTTCATAAATAACATTTTTAATAGTGCTTGTTCGTGCCACATGAGAAGAGAGTTATAGAACCCAGAATAAACAAGTTTGTCCCTTGTTTACTAAACTGGTCTAATGAAATCCGTGATTAAATGGTCTTATAGATGTTAGCATTTGATTTTGTTTAATCTAATTCCCCTGTGGTTGTTCATTGTGCATTTCAGTGATACATGTTGAGCTGTATATCAGTTTACACAAGGAAGTGCAGCATACCTGGATTTTGCTGTGGTGGTTTTGTCTGCTCAGGTCTAGTGATCTGTATGATATAGACGTCTTGTTTGAGGCGTTGATAGCGCGACAGGTTAGTGACTTCTAAGCAACTTTGATGTATCAAGCAGCTTGATCAGTCAACTACATTGATGAATTCTGACCAATAGCTGATCAAGAAGAGTTTAGTTTTTGTTTCAAACATTTTAAAGAGTGCAATATAAAGACAAAAATTTGTAGTGAAGTTTTACAAGGTGCATTTTTCCTTACCGTTCTCAGTTATTACTTTCTCCAGATAAGTACAGGTTTATTTGTTGGCAGAATGCTTCTAGTTAGTCTGTACTGGTGTCCCTGAGCTTCAAGCTGCCCGACACTCTAATTTTCCTCCCTACTTTCACTTTGAACCCTGTCTTTGACCTTTTCACTGTTCCAAAGCAGTTCAGCAGAAGCTGAAGAAATAGCATGTTGTCATCTGTCTAGTCATCAAATCAACTTTGAATTCAGCAATTTCAGATTACCAGCCTTTCCAGTTTTGATCTGCTGCTTTAATTTCTTCTCAAGTGGTTTGATATAAATTTTGTTTTACAAGGTCTGGCAAGATGCCTTGGGATGTTTCAATCTATTAATACTACTGTATAAATGTCATTCGTTATTGCACTTTCTGCTACTAAATGCACAAACCCGGTGTTTGCTTATCACATGATTGAACATTGACCTCTCCGTTGATTGTGCTTGGTCAATTGGGCACAGTTTAATGACTGACTTTATGATTCACCTTCCCTGCATGTTTTTGACAGGCAAGAGTGCCACATATGCTTGCACATCCTAACACGCCAGCCATGCAACGGATATGCATGGGCACTGTGGAGTCCATATTGAAAGCAAATTAAACATGGGTATTACACACCACAATCTGAGGAACCCCAGTGTTCTGAAGAAATGTGTGATTGAATTCTTAGCACCACCTTGAGCAGCTGAGGAAAACTGACACTCAAGTTGCTCTTTATCATCTCGGACAAAACAGTTTGTTTAGCAGGTATTCTAGGATCATCCATTGCCAGTGAATTGTGGTTATGGTACAGATAAATAGGAATTTATTTAGTAAGAGGGTGGTGAATCTGTGGAATTCGTTGCCACAAGCAGCTGTGGAGGGCAGGTCATTGGGTATATTTAAGGTGGAGGGTTTCTTGATTAGTCAGGGCGTGAAAGGTTATGGGGAGTAGGCAGCAGAATGGGGTTGAGGGGTATTGGATCATCCATGGTGAAATGGTGGTGCTGTCTCAATGGGCCAAAAGGTCTAGTTCTGCTTCTATGTCTTATGGTCTTACAGTTTGCAACATTGTCTGCAATATATTATGAAGTAACTTGAATGCCATTTGGCTCTAAGCCAATCTCTATTGTAAAGAAGAACAAATGGAGCATTTTGTAAGATTGTTATTAAATCTCGGTTTCCCAGCAGCTACATGACTTTTTCTCTTTGTTTCACTATCAGCTAATTCATGTTCCAGCCAACACCATCATCACAAAGTTTGCAGGAGTACCAAGTATTAACTTGCCTGTAACATCCACACCTTGAAAATAAGTAAAAGGAAATGAGCACTGATGCTCTAATGTATTTTCAAAATTAGAACGAGGATAACCTTCCATTCTGTAAGTTAGTCTTTCCCGATGCTCACATGAAATGCTTCAGTTTGGCTGAGAACAAATATGGGAAAGGAACTCATACTTGCATAGATTCATCATGAAAGAACCACTTAGTTATTCAGGAAAGCTTGGAATCTAAGCAATAGTTCATCCTTTTGCATCATTTTACTGTACCAACTGAAGAGACTAATAGTTATGAGTCCAATGTATTGAATAATTAATGATCTAATGAATATACTTAGAATTTGAACTGGATGACATTTCTTCTCAATAAAGCACACTTCAAAACTGCGCTGCACTTGGGATAAGTTGTTTGTTTTGATAGAAAATGGCTGTCTTCTAATGAACAGAAATTTGATTTTTTTGTCGGAAACATTAAAGGGGTGATAATTGGCCCTAAATGGATGTAAAAAATCTCATAAAACTGAGCAAATCTGACACACAATTCAATTCTCTCCATTAACCAGCTTCAGTGAAGGAAGGAGATTTTCTGGTTATTCTCCCTGTGCACAATTCTACTGCTGATTTTCCATCAACACAGACAACTTATCCCACATGTAGCTACTACAAGATACTTAAAAACTTTTCGAAACTCCAATCAGTTATAGATGTACAAAACAAGGAGTTTTTTCACCATGTTTTACTGAAATGTTAAGACAATGTTGTAATACACTTAATATTGTCAATGTCTGGAAGTCCGGCAATTGTCCACAAAGCAGTGATGCTGCAGATGTACTCATATACCTAAAAGGCAACAAGAAGATATGCATCTTACCCGAGCAAGGTGAAATTCTACATGCTATTTTCATGGGGAGACCATGGATCTGCACCTAGAAAGTCTTCACTCTCCAGGGCGCAGGCCTGGGCGAGGTTGTATGGAGGACCAGCAGTTGCCCATGCTGCAAGTCTCCCCTCTCCACGATACCGATGTTGTCCGAGGGAAGGGCAAGGGCCGATGCAGCTTGGCACCAGTGTCGTTGCAGAGCACCGTGTGGTTAAGAGCCTTGCTCAAGGACACAACACGTTGCCTCAGCTGGGGCTCGAACTCACGACCTTCAGGTTGCTAGTCGAATGTCTTAACCACTTGGCCACGTGGGGAGAATAAAATAACTAACCTGCAGAAATTCAGAACAACTATTCCTGCATCTCAAGCTCTAGCCTAAGCAATGGGGCACATAAACTAAATTATCAGACAAGTCACTAAAAAAATCTTTGGCTGTAATAGTGTTTTAAGATACCTTGTGAAAAAAATAAGAGTACTGCTAAGTTTTAATGTGTTAATGCTTTTTCCATTTTGTAGAGAGGTAAATGGACATCAGTACATTAATTTGACCCTACGTTCCAGGAACACATCAGTGAGACTGTTACACAGATTGTTTTGATAGCGCCCAGAGTATAATTCCTATTCACACTAATTTCACCTTCTGAGAAAGAAAGCTAATTTTGGTAATTTACAGGAGAAAGAGATAGATTGTGCTCAAGTGAGAAATGAAGGTGAATTTACTCATTTGAATTTGCTAACTTGGCCACTCATATGACTTTGCCAGAACTCCTTTGTACTAACATATAAGAGCACAAGACATAGGAGCAGAATTAGGCCATTCAGCCCATCAAGTCTGCTCCAACATTCTATCATGGCTGACCCTGGATCCCATTCAAACCTATACACCTAAAGTCTCGCCATTTCATAATACCATAAGACATAGGAGCAGAATTAGGCCATCTGGCTGATCGAGTCTGCTTTACCTTTGATGCCATTTCCAATCAGGAACCTATCAATCTCTGCCTTAAACTCACCCAATGACCTGGCCTCCACAGCTGCATGTGGCAACAAATTCTACAAATTCACCACCGTTTGGCTAAAGAAATTTCTCCGCCTCTCTGTTTTGAAAGGGCACCCCTCTATCCTGAGTCTGTGCCCTCTTGTCCTAGACTCCCCCACCATGGGAAACATCCTTTCCACATCTACTCTGTCTTAACCTTTCAACATTCAAAAGGTTTCAATGAGATTCCCCTCTATCCTTTGATATGACTGGCACTAATCATCAAAGCTGTCTGTTCCAATTATATCCCACTGTGGAAATCCTCCTCCATCACTCTGTGGTTCCAGAATATTTTTGCTTATTTATATGCCTTCCATCAATGTCAACAATGCAATAACTAAGATCTTGGAGATACCATTCCCGTAGTCAGCCGGCGGTCAATGCTGCACGGCACATTTCCATGTTGTCCACATCTCCAATTGCGACAGTATAGCTTCTTTGAACCAGGACCGGTGAACACTGTCCTGACAATAATGGCTCTCCATTGAGATATACAGCTAACAAACATGCCTGGTTGTATTTAGCAATCAAAGTAATTGCATTATGCGTAATACTTCTTACAAACTGTAATTATTGTTCTTAATTGTCACCACTGAATCATGTGATTAAGTACACTCTAGTCTACAAAAATCTTTAGGAAGCTCCAGAGGTATCTTGTGAAGAAACTTGTAAATTGACAGAAGATACCACACTTGAGCTTGTGGACTGTGCAGTCTGCTTTGTTAGATGCAAAAACCTACAGAAAACATATACTTTCCATTAGCAAAGAGAATGGAAAGGTGAAGATTCACAGCCATTAAAAATGAAAAAGTTGTTAGCGATTTTCAGTAATAATGTGATTCTGCTGGCAGGGTTCTTCATTGGTGCTGGGTTAAAAATGTCGAATTTTCTCCCTGACAGCATTTTGGGTATTTCCACCCCTCAAGGACTTTGACGGCTGAAAAAAACACAGCTCACCATTAATTTTTCATGGGCAGCTAGGGATGGGGAATGAAATGTTGGATCAGCTTGCAAGGCCCATGTTCAGTGGATAAACACAATACAAAATCTAAGATGCTAAAGATCAATCACAGGAAATCGGAGGTACTAGTCAACAGAAGAAGAAATAAGATGGCTCATGCAAATTTTCATTGCACCTCTGACATAAGCCAAATAAATGTCAAAGAGCAATTCAGTACACTACTAGAGTCCAATCCAAAACCAAATTGATTACATTGAGAATCTAATCATAGAGCTTTATGATCTGTAAATGAACTAAATGGCGATGATTTTCACAGCGAAGAGATATGAAATCGTATGGGGTGTAGTTAAGATGGATGGCCACAGTCTTATTTTCCTCAGATACATCAGTCTAAAACCAGTAATTACACACTGAAGGTGAAAGTTTTAAAAGAGACCTGAGGAGAAATACTTTCATACAGAAATGGTGGGCATGTGGCCAAGTGGTTAAGGCATTCGACTAGTGACTAGTCGTGAGTTCTAGCCCCAGCTGAGGCAGCGTGTTGTGTCCTTGAGCAAGGAACTTAACCACACATTGCTCTGCGATGACACTGGTGCCAGGCTGTATCGGCCCTTGCCCTTCTCTTGGACAACATCGGTGTCGTGGAGAGGGGAGACTTGCTGCATGGGCAACTGCCGTCTTCCATACAACCTTGTCCAGGCCTGCGCCCTGGAGAGTGAAGACTTTCCAGGTGCAGATCCATGGTCTCACAAGACCTTAAACAGAGATGGATGGTAGGTATATGGAAAATGGTGCCAGAGGAAGCTGTGAAGGTGAGTACAACTACAATGTTGAAAAGGAGGAGTACAGGAGTGAGATAGATCAGCTGGTTGAGTAGTGTTGCAGCACCAACCTTGCACTCTATGTCAGTACACTAAGGAATTTAAAAACGCAAACACGAGGAAATCTGCAGATGCTGGAATTTCAAGCAACACACATCAAAGTTGCTGGTGAATGCAGCAGGCCAGGCAGCATCTCTAGGAAGAGGTACAGTCGACGAAAAATCGATCTCCACCTCCCCCTCCCACTTTCAAATCTGTTACTAACTCTTCTTTCAGTTAGCCCTGATGAAGGATCTCAGCCTGAAATGTCGACTGTACCGCTTCCTAGAGATGCTGCCTGGCCTGCTGTGTTCACCAGCAACTTTTAAGTGGGTTACACTCAGAAATTGATTGTGGACTTCAGGAAGGGGAAATCAAGGGAATGCATGCCAGTCCCCAACGAGGGATCAACAGTGGAAAGGGTGAGTGGTTTCAAGCTCCTGGGTGTCAACATCTCTGAGGATCTATCCTGGGCTCGACATATTGGTGCAGTTACAAAGAAGGCGCAAAGTAGCTATATTTGATTATGAGTTTGAGGAGTCTTGGTATGTCACCAAAGACACTCACAAATTTCCGCAGATCTACTGTGGAGAACTTTCTAACTGGTTGTGTCACCGTCTGATATGGAGGGGCCACTGCATAAGATTGGCAAAAGCTGCAGAATGTCGTAAACTCTGCAAGCTCCTTCATGGGCACTAGCCTCCTCAGCATCAAGGACACCTTCAATAGGTGATGCTTCAAAAAGGCGGTATCCATCATTGAGTGCACCCATCACCCATGACATGTTACCATTTCTTCTCATTGCTACCATCAAGGAAGAGGTACAGGACCCTGAAGAGACACACTCAACATTTCAGGAACAACTTCTTTCCCTTTGGCATTCTGAATGGACAATGAACCCATGAACATTACCTCAGTAGTTTTTTTCCCTCTCTTTTTGTACTACTTACTTTACTTTTTATTGCAATTTGTAATTTTTATTATTACGTATTGCAATGTACTGCTGCCACAAAACAACAAATTTCATGACATATGCCCGTGACATTAAGCCGGACTCTGATTTGGAGCCAGGTATGTGGATGAAAGGGACTCAGGCTGCCAGATACAGGCAGATGGGAGGAACTGAGACAGAATTATCAGTTAGCATAGGTGTGTTAGGCTGACGGGCCTGTTCCTGTGCCCACGACTCAGGGTGAAGGATGTAAGCGTCGAGAACGAGGCGCTGTTCAAATATAAGAATAGCATCCTGTGAATAAAAATAGGGTCTGATCCTGGCAAACTTCAGGGCTTGGGACAATTAATGCTACATCTAATTATAAAACAGAAAAGATGTGAAATTTTCAACCTATTTGTCTAGTTATGTTTGAAGTTTGTAATCGGAGGTCATGAAAAGCCTTAGGTAATTACAGAGCCATTCTGTAAAGTCTGTTGCAGAGCAAGAGCAGGAGTTCTGACAGCAAGTCAGGGTCATGTGAAATGGAGTGGCATAAAAAGTGGGTCTGCAGGAAACCCTGCTATCGTTGCTATGGGAATCATTCAGTGCAAGTGTGCCAGTTCAGAGCAGCAAGGTGCTTCAGTTGCAGAATACAAGGGCAGCACTGAGAGTACAACAAGAGGAAGCAGTATCTGAATGTAAAGGAAGCAGTTGTTGCAATGAAGTCGTGTAAACAGCAAAACAAATTGAGTGTTAAAGATTTCTAATCAGAAAATTAATATGTAGAGTGACACTGGTAAAAAGGATTATGAGTTGTAGGAAGAAGATTAGGAAGGTGTAAGAATCATACTAAATTTGAAAAAATGGTCTGGTATCACCTAAAAAATGTTAGAGGAATGAATTAAAACCATTGCAGATACTGGAAATATGTAATAAAAATCAAACAAGCTTGAAACAGTCAGATCAGGCCATACCTGTGGAAAGAGAAACTGTTAACGTCACAAGTTGAAGGCTGTCAGAATATGCAGGAGAGAAAACAGATTTAGAATCAAACAGCAGGGAGAGTCAGGGAGGGATGGATAGGACAGAGAGAGGACAAGGGTGTTTTGGAAATAAGCTGATGTAGAATGTGGTCTAGTTCATGAGTTAATGGAGACATGTAACGATAGAGAACAAAATGGGGCAGTTAGAATGAGAACCAAGATACACTTATGAAATGCTGTACTTCTGCATATGTCCAATTGTGCAAACAGAGAGAATGGAACTGAGCCAACATCACAGGGTCATTCTAATGAAGACAGAAAGAAACAAACCGTCTGAAGCTGGGGGACCAGAGTAGATTTCGGTTAACACTTTTTTAGCTTGGGGCATCAGAGTTTGGAGTTCAGTTCTGGCACCTTCTGTAAGCAAGTTGGTATATTCCTTACTGTGTGTGCATGGGTTTCCTTTGGGTGCTCCAGTTTTGTCCCACGGTCGAAGGGTGTACCACTTAGTTGGTCATTTGGTCATTGTAAATTGCCCTGTGGTTAGATTAGGATTAAATTGGTGGGTCGCATTTGAAGAAGTTTAAGGAATTATACACTGACATGAAATATCGCAAAATTCATATACATAATAAGCCAAATGCCAAACTGATCATTTTTAAATTAAATGAGTATTATGTTTGCAAAGAGCTCAGATAGGAAGAGAGCTAAACAAACATGAGTGGTGGATAAAATGTCACACTGTGATTAGGAGATACCAATCATGGTGCTTGGCAGATAAGGATCGATGAAGATTATAAATTGACCCTCAATAGAGCGATGGGTGAGGAGCAATCCTTCAGGGCACATCTCAAACTTTGTATGCCAAGGTAAGGTGGTGAAGATTTGAACCTACATCATACCTATTCCTAGCTTAATGTAAACAAAAAAAAGCCAGCCCTACTCCATAATTAACCGTTACAAAGGGTGTTGTACTCTTACCTTAATTGACCAAGTGGGGTAAATTCATCACAGAGATATCACACATGGCCATGAATCAGATGTACAGGGCACATATCCTTTGCAAGCACAGTTTGTGTAATGAAGATGGTGTATTTGGATCAGAGGAGAAAACCTTTGTACACTGTGTTCAGAAAACTTCAACGTAATGTAAATCTGAGGGGAAACAAATGGGATATTATACTGGAGGAAATTATTTATTTTGCACTCCATGTGGATGAAAATGGGGTGACATCAGTTACTGAGAAAGTTTATCAGGTCTATAATACCTGAAGCCGTTGCAGATCTCAGTACTATGATCCAGTACTATGCTAGACTTCTACCAGATCTTACTATGTTGATTCCATTTCATCACATATTAAAAATGAACTCCAGTAACAAGGAAACATACCTGATCATGCTGTACACTATCGAGCAAATGACTGTAGGTACAACAATTCTATTTACAACATTGTGGCACTGGCAGACACTGGGTGAATGTGTAGAATAACTCTGGCAAATGGGCACTGAATGTGAAAAATATTAAGCACGCCATACACTGTACATAACGTATTGTAAACAATATCATCAGCTTTGTAAGAATCAATAGCTCCTCCCAGCTGATGGCATGGCTGAACAAACAATACATGCAGGTGTTGCAGGTCCACTTATTGGAAAAGTTATCATAATTGTACTTGATACACAAAGTGGACACATGCAGTACCTATGATTACTCTTACATCTCAGGTGATTTCTTTGCTAGACATGAAATTTTACAGTGATTTGAAACTAAAAGAAGCAATTTTACCGGTACTGAATTTACCAAGTCCCTAAACAGACCAAGTGTGGTCAAGTGTGTTTACGTGGTTCCTTATCACTCCGCCTCAAACAGGCAGAAAGAAAACTTACATTTTGAAAGGTGGAGTGAAATAGACGATGAGGTTATATTGAGGTAAAAACTGCATATTTCTTATTCTGCAACTGGAGTACTTCAGTCAATTGCAGAACAGATACCTGCTATCTTACCGATGGACAGGTGTGTCAAAATGTATTGGGAGCTTGGGAATCCTACTGCATGCTCTGGAAAGGCAAAACAGAAGGGGAAAAAACATAATGCTGGAGGTCATGATTGCTACTACAAAGTAGATGAGCCTGTATTAAGAAGGCAAACAGAATGCTGGCCTTCATTGCTAGAGGGATTGAATTCAAGAGCAGGGAGGTCATGCTGCAACTATACAGGGTACTGGTGAGGCCGCACCTGTGGTACTGTGTGCAGTTCTGGTCTCCATAATCGGGGAAGGATATACTGGCTTTGGAGGCAGTGCAGAGGAGGTTCACCAGGTTGATTCCAGGGATGAAGGGGTTAACCTATGAGGAAAGATTGAGTCACTTGGGACACCTGGAGTATACTCTCCGGAATTCAGAAGAATGAGAGGGGATCTTACAGAAACATACAACATTTTGAAAGTGATACATAAGATAGAAGAAGTAAAGTTGTTTCCATTGGTGGGTGAGACTAGAACTAGGGAACATTGCCATAAGATTTAGGACGGAGATGAGGAGAAACAGTTTTTCCCAGAGAGTGGTGAATCTGTAGAACTCTCTGCCCAGAGAAGCAGTTGAGGCCTCTTCACTAAATATGTTTAAGATACCATTAGATAGGTTTTTACATAGTAGGGGAATTAAGGGTTATGGGGAAAAGGCAGATAGGTGGAGCTGAGTTTACGGATGGATCAGCCATGATCTTATTGAATGGCGGGACAGGCTCGATGGGCCGGGTGGCCTACTCCTGCTCCTATTTCTTATGTTCTTATGTTTAACACACGATGATGAATTATTGAGTATACTGGACCAGTTGCATTTGTGGATTGTCTGGGAAATAGACAAATCACAAAATAACACCAGGACAATGATCATACGCTCAACCCGTGAAACAGAAATATTTCTGCCCCAGTGACAGAAATAGTGTTTTTTCGCTGATTTCTGAGACAAGTTTAATGAAGGGGGCACACCTTAAAAGGAGGTACTATCATCCACAGGTGACACCTCACTATAACATGAAATGAGTGAGAAAGCATTGATAGAATATGGAGGGAGTATTTCTATACTACTCCTCCAGCATTTTGTGTGTGTTGCTTGGATTTCCACCATCTGCAGATTTTTTCTTGCTTGTGACAGCTTTTTTATTATTTTGTTTTTATTGTTGATGTGTTTACATAAAACAGAAATTATATCTCAACAGCAGACTTAGGATGTTGTAACCCTGTTGTTATCAATGTTCTCTGTTGGATGAGTACACAAATAAACATGGTTGTTTGTACGGAGTGAAACTTATTTTAGCTGCCAGGTTATTATTTATACTTAACGCTAATTGCATAGAATAGTGTGATTATGATACAGCCAAGCACTAAAACTTGCTTTTGATGTGCCTGACAAGCAAGTCAGTGCAGTGCTTACTTAGCCTTGTAGTTGGAATACACAAAAAGACCTGATGTTGAGGAAAGTGTGTGAACCAATGCTAAGTGGATGGGCTGCTTCAGACACAGTTCTGAATAGACACGTGCACCTGTTTCATCACTGATGCTATGAATTGTCTGGCAATCAAGGTTTTCAAAAATTTTTATTGACATACAGTAGGCCCTTCCTGCCCTTTGAGTCGCACTGCCGAGCAGTCCCCAACTTAATCCTAGCCTAAACACAGGACAATTTACAATGACCTATTAACCTATCAGTCTGTAAGTCTTTGGATTGTGGGAGGAAACTGGAGCACCCAGAGGAAACTCACGTGATCACGGGGAGAACGTACAAACTCCTTAGAGACAGCTGGTGGCAGCGGTGGGGCTAGAGATTTGTTCTTGCTGGTGCTACGGAGGGGCTGAATGATTCAGTGATGGTGCTGAGCGATGCACTGTATGGTAATATGTATTCGCAAGGCCAGGTGCGTGGTGTTAAAAAGTCAGTTTCAAGCATTATGTGCCTACTATAAATGCCTCTGTTGATTCACAAGCAACAACAATTGATAGATCTAATATAGAAGTGAACTGTTACAGTGTCAAAAGTATCGGAGACAATCTGGGCTACACGAAGCATAAACAAAAAAAACAAACAGAGCATCTGAGCAACAGCGGTCAACGTGAATCATGCACCAATCCCGCAATCAGTGTCAAATGCATGCTTTTCAACTGAAAAACACAAAACGAACCCACTGCTGTTTGCATTACATAGACAGCAATGCCAAAAGATACACCGTTATTAAAGTCAAATAAGGCAAACAACCAATGCAAGGCTTTACTAGGAGTTAGACAAATCGTACTCTGACCATGCAATACCTCAATTAATTCGGCTATTGAATTTAAAACAAAAATCAACAGAATCACCGCTTGGCAGTCTAAGCAAAACCAGCAGGCTTAATAGCAGTAAGTGTAATATTTTAGGATTTGCAGGAAACATAAGGACTATGGAGTATCCACTACTAAATAATAGTAATAATAATCAGCATTAGTCTTGGCCCAAAATTTTTAAAAATCAACTGCACTCACCATTGATGTTTTCAGAGAAGCAGAATCCGTCTGTTGTTGTGATTGGTGGCGAAAGCATCAGTGATTTTCTGGATGTCAAGTGCTTTGGTCCTCCGGCTGTTTATGGCCAACAGAGACAAGTTGCTGTTCCGAGCATCGCCGCTGCTATTCCTTAAGTAGCTTTTGACGCATCTGAGGCCAGAGAGACTCCATTCGCATGAGGCAGATGTAACGGGCAGAGTCAGATTTAGTTTGTATAAATCTATAAATGCATCGCGGTCGGGTCTCAGTAGAGTTAGAAGTTCCACTGTGTCATTCACTGTCTGTCCTTGCTTTTGTTTTATTTCTAGCAGACGCCGAACCTGATGTAGCTCTGCAGTCAGGTTCACTTCAGTCACTCCATAGTATTGGGCCATTGGCCAAAGACAATTCTTGTCTAGGAAGAACTTGTGTTTGGGACTCAATGCTAAGACCCCCAGTCTCAATTGAGAACCGTCTTTTCATTTCAGTCAGAAGTCTGTCTATAACCGGATAGAAACAGTGGTTGCGAAGGTCATCAGAGGATGTGACAGGTGTGCGTTCAGTTTGGGCCTCAACAACAAAATCATGTAGGCGACGGGGTGGCTGGGCCTGTCTCCTTTCATGTGTTCTGCTCTGTATACCGGCCTGGATGCACAGGTCCCCAGCTCTTGTCTGAATTTCATTCCATGATTCCTCTCACCGTTTTGCTGAGAGTGCACCGATAACAGACTGAGCCAAGTCCACAGCGGATGAAAGCACCAAACTGGGAAATTGTAGCTGGTCTGACATGAACTTGGTGACTTGGAATAAATCCTCAAGCAGAGTGAGAAGTAAAGCAAACTGCTTGTCAATCAGTCCATTTACAGCTCTGGCCTCCGTTTTCCTCCGTGCATTTGGTTGACACATAATATCCTGTAGTGTAGCTAGAATGGTAGGGAGTGATTTCCTTATAGCCCACAAAGCTGTATACTGCCATGCCCAGCATGTATCTGACAATTTCTTCAACTCCACAGGCTGTGCAGTTGATTCCAGTTCTCTCTGTTTCTTCATGAAAAGATCGTGGGCAACAGAGTTTGAAAAGAAGTTGTAAAGCAGCTGCACAGTTTCAAAAAACTCACCGGCTTGTGGTACATTGCTCACATCATCCACTAAAACAAGGTTAAGTCTGTGAGCATGGCAGTGTATATACAATGCCTGCGGGACCTCTTTCCTGAACCTCTCTTGTACCACGTTATTGCACCCGGACATCACTGTCACCCCATCATGACACTGGCAATACACGCGTTCCTATCAATAACACACTGGGTGAGTGTCTGTTCAATGCTTTTAAGAAGCGACTCTGCGTCCAACCATTCTGCTGGAGTGAAGTGCAAGAATTCTTCAAGCACTGTTTTGTTATTCAAATACCGCACCACCACTGATATTTGCTCCTTGTTACTTAAGTCTTTACTTCCATCAACCATGATGGCACAATATCCAGCCTCCTTGATTTCTGCACTTATTTGACGTCTGACGATATCTGCCATAGCACTCATAATTTCATTTTGGATATCGTGATGGGTGTTTTTTTGCACTTCCAGGATTGTCCTCTATTTTGTTAGCTACAGTCTTATCAAACTTCCCAGTTACACTGAGCAACTCTACAAAGTTTCCCCTATTGCCAGATCCATCATCCTCCTGGTGTCCTCGCTGGGCAATGCCTTGGCACACAGTATAGCGTAGAGACTCAACCACTGCTCTCATATTCTCACGATTTTCTTGGACAATCTTTGCATGTCCTTTATCAAGCATATTTCCCAATCTTGAACCATCTTGTTTTCTCAATCAGAATTTGGCCCATGCCTCCGTAGCAAACATATGAGCTGCACTTACCTGGTGGGTTTTGAAAGCTGTTGTAGCTTTCCGTCAGTTGCGGTAACCGGTGACAGTGAAGGTAAACTCAGAATGGAACCCATGTCCTCCACACAGGAACTGCCTGCATGCAAAGCAGAATGTAGCATCTTTTGTGATTGAATATTCCAGCCAGGAGTACAGGTCAAACTAGCCACGAATAAAACTCCTTTGCTGATAGCCAAACTGTTGCGAAGGGTACTTTTTCAATGCTGGCCGATGGGGTCCTTCCTCAGGCTGCTGGCTAACATCGCTAACAGTATTATCATTCGCACTAAAAGCAGCTTCATCCACGTTCTCTTCCGAATCGCATAGATGAACTACAACAATTGTTCATCCCAGTTTGGCAAAAGAATAAACCAGGGAAGGTAGTGCACCCGTGGCTGACAAGGGAAATTAAGGATAGTATCAATTCCAAAGAAGAAGCATACAAATTAGCCAGAAAAAGTGGCTCGCCTCAGGACTGGGAGAAATTCAGTGTCCAGCAGAGGAGGACAAAGGGCTTAATTAGGAAAGGGAAAAAAAAATTATGAAAGAAAACTGTCAGGGAACATAAAAACTGACTGTAAAAACTTTTATAGATATGTGAAAAGCAAAAGATTGGTTAAGACAAATGTAGGTCCCCTAGAGACAGAAACAGGTGAATTGATTATGGGGAGAAAGGACATGGCAGACCAATTGAATAACTACTTTGGTTCTGTCTTCACTAAGGAGGACATAAATAATCTTCCGGAAATAGTAGGGGACAGAGGGTCCAGTGAGATGGAGGAACTGAGGGAAATACATGTTAGTAGGGAAGTGGTGTTAGGTAAATTGAAGGGATTAAAGGCAGATAAATCCCCAGGGCCAGATGATCTGCATCCCAGAGTGCTTAAGGAAGTAACCCAAGAAACAATGGATGCATTAGTGATAATTTTTCAAAACTCTTTAGATTCTGGACTAGTTCCTGAGGATTGGAGGGTGGCTAATGTAACTCCACTTTTTAAAAAAGGAGGGAGAGAGAAACCGGGGAATTATAGACTGGTTAGCCTGACATCGGTGGTGGGGAAAATGCTAGAGTCAGTTATCAAAGATGTGATAACAGCACATTTGGAAACAGTGAAATCATCGGACAAAGTCAGCATGGATTTGTGAAAGGAAAATCATGTCTGACGAACCTCATAGAACTTTTTGAAGATGTAACTAGTAGAGTGGATAGGGGAGAACCAGTGGATGTGGTATATTTGGATTTTCAAAAGGCTTTTGACAAGGTCCCACACAGGAGATTAGTGTGCAAACTTAAAGCACACGGTATTGGGGGTAAGGTATTGAAGTGGATAGAGAATTGGTTGGCAGACAGGAAGCAAAGAGTGGGAACAAACGGGACCTTTTCAGAATGGCAAGCAGTGACTAGTGGGGTACCGCAAGGCTCAGTGCTGGGACCCCAGTTGTTTATAATATACATTAATGACTTGGATGAGGGAATTAAATACAGCATCTCCAAGTTTGCTGATGACACAAAGCTGGGCGGCAGTGTTAGCTGTGAGGAGGATGCTAAGAGGATGCAGGGTGACTTGGATAGGTTAGGTGAGTGGGTAAGTTCATGGCAGATGCAATTTAATGTGGATAAATGTGAGGTTACCCACTTTGGTGGCAAAAACAGGAAAACAGATTATTATTTGAATCGTGGCCGATTAGAAAAAGGGGAGGTGCAATGACACCTGGGTGTCATTATACACCAGTCATTGAAAGTGGGCATGCAGGTACAGCAGGCGGTGAAAAAGGTGAATGGTATGCTGGCATTCATAGCAAGAGGATTCGGGTACAGGAGCAGGGAGGTACTACTGCAGTTGTACAAGGCCTTGGTGAGACCACACCTGGAGTATTGTGTGCAGTTTTGGTCCCCTAATCTGAGGAAAGACATTCTTGTCATAGAGGGAGTACAAAGAAGGTTCACCAGATTGATTCCTGGGATGGCAGGACTTTCATAGGATGAAAAACTGGATCGACTAGGCTTATACTCGTTGGAATTTAGAAGATTGAGGGGGGATCTTACTGAAACGTATAAAATCCTAAAGGGATTGGACAGGCTAGATGCAGGAAGATTGCTCCCGATGTTGGGGAAGTCCAGAACGAGGGGTCACAGTTTGAGGATAAAGGGGAAGCCTTTTAGGACCGAGAATAGGAAAAACTTCTTCATACAGAGAGTGGTGAATCTGTGGAATTCTCTGCCACAGGAAACAGTTGAGGCCAGTTCATTGGCTATATTTAAGAGGGAGTTAGATATGGCCCTTGTGGCTAAAGAGATCAGGGGGTATGGAGGGAAGGCTGGTATAGGGTTCTGAGTTGGATGATCAGCCATGATCATACTGAATGGTGGTGTAGGCTCGAAGGACCGAATGGCCTATTCCTGCACCTATTTTCTATGTTTCTATGAATCCCACCCCATTTCTTGTTCCTCTATTTCGCCCTCACACTCCTTCGATGAACTGCTGTCGTCCTCATCCCCACTTACTTCTATCTGCATGTCACTTTCAATTAAGACATGCTCAGGCTGAGACACCATTGGTTTCTCTGGATGAGGTTGTTTTCTGACAAAAAATCGATCCATTTTTCACCCCGGCCAAAATAATGCACGTGCCAGGCCCACACTCACTTGTAAAAGCACAATGTGCGCGTGTGGCATCCGTTAGTCTCGCGAGACCATGGATCTGTGCCTGGATGTATATTATCAATCTCTCGTGTGAGTGAGAGTGAGTGACGTCACCACCTTAAGTGATCTTAGATCAGCTTAACTGATCTGAGGACAGCAACGGCAAGACATTGACAACGAACGAGTAAGCAGAAGTGTAGGGTGGATCTGACAGAGTTTATAACTTTATTGCTGCGTGGGTGCTATGGTAATTGGGAGCGCTGTTTCACTAGATCAACTGGAGAAACAAGTTGTATTCAAAACTATACAGAGAAAGCAAAACAGCTGCAGTTAATTTCTTGGTGGTGCTATTGCAATTTCTTTTTTTTTAATTTTATTTTTATTTGGATAAAGAATTCACAAATATCATGTACTTTTTTCACACATATAACCTTTTCCTTTTTTTTATATGTATAAAACTACAATTATTTATACATTCTTAAGTACGCATTGAGATGATATAAAAGGAAAATAAACATTTAAATAGATAATTATGTACTGTGGTAAATCTAACCTATTAGGCTAAGTAATGAAATTAGTTGTTAAGAAAAATGGTAATAATAGTTTCCACACAACCCTTCTGGACCATTTCCACTGGTCCAAAATGTTAGCCCCAGCTAGCACCACCTTAGCGCTGCCCCTGGCTGGTGGAAATTGGACCCAGGTCACTAGTACTGTAAAGTTTTGTGCTAATCACTACACTACTGTGCCATTTTGTTTTGTGGAAATTAAGTACAGAAGAAAGGAATTGAAAATTAAAATTTTGGATACCGAGAACACATAGATGTAATGAATTTTAAGCCAGTGATTTGCAGGTGGTTATCTGTAATAACTCCCTCTGAATCTATCCTGACCCTTTCCCTCTGGGGTAAACCTACACAAGGCTCACAGAGCAGCACAAAATGTACAAGCACTGCAAATAACTTTGAGAGACATTATAAGAGAACACAGATTATATATTTTAAAATTATTCGGGCTATCATTTATTCAGTCTGTGTACTTCAATGGCCTTACCCAGTTTTAATTATTAACCAACCATAGCTTCAGCTTAGAAACAACAGTTAAAGCAGTGCACAGTTATTGAAATGTAGAGTTGCTATTAATATCTAGTATTTGAAGTATACAACCAGCATATACTTAACTCTTTCTCTGAACACAGTTCCCTGAAGAGATCACTAAAAGGACCTTATACTCATTTGCACAGATGATCATCTTTTCTGCATTTCCATTTTACCATAAATTTTACTAACATGAGAACAGGTGATTTTAAGTATAACACTCTGGAGTCATTCAGCACAGAAATGGTCCATATTCTCCAGAGAAATAATTTCACACTGGCAGTCACACACCCTCATTAATCCCTTTTTTTATGCTACCTATAGTCCCATCAACCATCCTCTGCCACCTACACTTCCCCACTCCAGGTTCTACCACTCAGCCACAAACAAAGGAAATTTACAGTGGCTAATTCACCAATCAACCTGCACATCAAAGAGTCACACAACATGGAAACAGGTACTACAACCCGACCCATTCATGCTTTGGAGCATGGGGGCATGTCATTTTGCTGAACTAATTAAACTACTAATTAACTTCCCAATAACTAATCTCTTCTTCCTACAAAATATCCTACAAAACACCACCTGCTTGTGCTGGTGATACCTTCCTCCCAGATGTGTTGAATAACTTGAATATACATTGAATATACTCGTTTTGAGGTGGAAAATGACGTGTCGGCGAGGAAGACCACCTCTCCTCCAAATGACCAGCTGCTGTGTCTTACCGTGGCCGATGTGAGGAGAACCCCGTGCAGGGTCAACCCACGGAAGGCTGCTGGACCAGGCAATACTCCTGGCAGGGTGTTTAGGGGATGTGCAGACCAGCTAGCTGAGATTCTCACTGACATATTCAACATCTCCCTGAGCAGCGCTGCTGTTCCTAAGTGCTTCAAGGTTGCCACCATCGTCCCCGTGCCGAAGAAGTCTTCAATGTCCTGCCTCAATGACTATCGTCCCGTCGCACTCACTTCCACCATCATGTTTCGAGAGGTTCGTCATGAGGCACATCAAGACCCTGCTGCCCCCCTCACTGGACCCCCTGCAGTTCATGTACCATCCCAACATTCAACAGACAACGCCATTGCCATCACCCTCCACCTGGCCCTAAACCTCCTGGACAAAAAAGACACGTACGTTCGAACACTGTTCATAGACTTCAGTTCAGCATTCAACACAATCATTCCTCACTATCTGATTGGAAAGCTGAGCCTACTGGGCCTGAACACCTTCCTCTGCAACTGGATCCTAGACTTCTTGACTGGGAGACCTCAGTCAGTCTGGATTGGGAGCAGCATCTCCAACACCATCACACTGAGCACGGGGGTCCCCCAGGGCTGTGTGCTCAGTCCACTGCTGTTCACTCTGCTGACCCACGACTGTGCTGCAACACACAGCTCGAACCACATCATCAAGTTCGCCGATGACACGACCGTGGTGGGTCTCAGCAGCAAGACTGATGAGTCAGCATACAGAGAGGAGGTGCAGCAGCTAACGGACTGGTGCAGAGCCAACAACCTGTCTCTGAATGTGAACAAAACAAAAGAGATGGTTGTTGACTTCAGGAGGACATGGAATGACCACTCTCCGCTGAACATCGATGACTCCTCCGTAGAGATCGTTAAGAGGACCAAATTTCTTGGTGTTAACCTGGTGGAGAATCGTACCTGGTCCCTCAACACCAGCTCCATAGCAAGGAAAGCCCAGCATCTGTACTTTCTGTGAAGGCTGAGAAAAGTTCATCTCCTACCCCCCATCCTCACTACATACTACAGAGGTTGTATTGAGAGCATCCTGAGCAGCTGCATCATTGCCTGGTTCGGAAATTGCACCATCTCAGACCGCCAGACCCTGCAACGAATAGTGAGGTCAGCTGAGAAGATCATCGGGGTCTCTTGTCCCGCCATTACAGACATTTACCCTACATGCTGCATCCGCAAAGCAAACAGCATTATGAAGGACCCCACGCACCCCGCTTACAAACTTTTCTCCCTCCTGCCATCTGGCAAAAGGCACTGAAACATTCGGGATCTCACGACCAGACTATGTAATAGTTTCTTCCCTCAAGCCATCATACTCCTCAATACCCAGAGCCTGGACTGACACCAACCTACTGCCCTCTACTGTGCCTATTGTCTTGTTTATTATTTATTGTAATGCCTGCACTGTTTTGTGCACTTTATTCAGTCCTGGGCAGGTCTGTAGTCTAGTGTAGTTTTTTGTTGTTTTACGTAGTTCAGTGTAGTTTTTGTATTGTTCATGTAGCACCATGGTCCTGAAAAACATTGTCTCGTTTTTACTGTGTACTGTACCAGCAGTTTTGGTCGAAATGACGATAAAAAGTGACTTGACTTGACTTGATATTCCTCAGTTCTTTTACATTCATGTCATGTGCTGATCCAAGAGCTTCTTGTATAACTTATTGCCTCCTCCATCATCTGTGGCACTGCATTCCAGGCACACACAATTCTCTGTGTAAAAAACCTCCTTTGAACTTAACCCATCTCTCCTTAAATGAAAGTACTCTTGCATAAGATGTTTTGACCGTGAGAGAAAGATACCAGCTGATGACTCTATCTATGTATCTATGCCTCTCATAATCTTATAAACCTCTGTCAGATCTCCCCTCAGCCTCTGCTGCTCCTGAGAAAACAACCCATGTTTAACCAACCTCTCTTTACAGCACCTGCTCTCTCATCCGGGCAGCATCCTGATAACATCTTCTGCACTCTCTCCAAAACTTCCCCATCCTTGCTATGATGGAGGAACCAGAACTGAATACAATATTCCATATGTGGCCTAAAGGAGCCCTATGAAGCTGTGACAGATTCGTAAACTCGGTCCCTCAACTAATAAAAGCAAGCATGCCGTATGTCTTCCTTACCACGGTATCAACTTGTGCTGTTGCTTTCAGGGAGCTATTGGCTTTGACCATGTACAGAAACATGGTTAAAAGTCGTACAATTAACAGTATACTGTTCCTTCTCATTGCATAACACCTCACACTTGGCTGGATTAATCTCCTCCTGCCATTCCACCATCCATACCCGCAACTGATCTAGATCCTGCTGTATCCTATGGCAATCTTCTGCATTATCTACAACACCAACAATTCTTATATCTCCTGTGAACTTACCAACCAACTCATCCCTGCGGTCATCCAGCACACATATTTATCACAAACAGGAGAAGTCACAGTATGGGTCGCTGTGGAGCACCACTAGCCTCAGACCTCGGACTGGACTAAATCCCGTTGATCATTCTGCTCAGTCTTCTTGGAGCAAGAACTCAAACAGCCAAATCCTTACAGATCCCATGCATCTTAATGAATCTCCCATGAGGAGCCTCGTCCAATGCCTTGGTAGACAACAGCCACAGCTCTAACTACAGTAGTCACATTCATCACCTCCTCGGAAACTCAATCGTTAGTAAGACATCCTGATTGTCCCTAATTAAGCCACAATTATCATATCCAGTAGCTTCCCTACAAAGGACATGAGAATCACCAGTTATACTTTCCAGGGCTATGACTATTTTCCTTCTTGAATAATGGTACAATGGTCATAGTCATAGTCATAGTTATACTTTATTGATCCCGAGGGAAATTGGTTTTCATTACAGTTGCACCATAAATAATTAAATAGTAATATGTAAATTATGCCAGGAAATAAGTTCAGGACCAGCCTATTGGCTCAGGGTGTCTGACCCTCCAAGGGAGGAATTGTAAAGTTTGATGGCCACAGGCAGGAATGACTTCCTATGATGCTCAGTGTTGCATCTTGGTGGAATGAGTCTCTGGCTGAATGTACTCCTGTGCCCAACCAGTACATTACGTGGTGGATGGGAGACATTGTCCAAGATGGCATGCAACTTGGACAGTATCCTCTTTTCAGACACCACCGTCAGAGAGTCCAGTTCCATCCCCACAACATCACTGGCCTTACGAATGAGTTTGTTGATTCTGTTGGTGTCTGCTACTCTCAGCCTGCTGCCCCAGCATACAACAGCAAACATGATAGCACCTGCCACCACAGACTCGTAGAACATCCTTAGCATCGTCCAACAGATTTCAAAGGATCTCAGTCTCCTCTGGTAATAGAGACGGCTCTAACCCTTCTTGTAGACAGTCTCAGTGTTCTTTGACCAGTCCAGTTTATTGTCAATTATTAGCTACTCACCCATAGCCTGTGGCGGTAGAGGACACAGAGATCTTAGTCATGGCTCCAGAAATCTCATCTCTTGCATCTCTCAACAACTTGGGGTATATCCTATCTGACCTTAGAACTTATTGTTCTTAATGTTTTTTATGTGGCTTAGCATCTAAGAGTCCTTCTTTACATTCCACATTGATCTCCCTACCCTTCACATCTTTTTTTTTGGTAAATACTGATTCAAACTACTCTCTCCCACATCCTCCAACTCCACTCATATATTCTCATATATATGTAATCCAAGATTCAAGAACATTTATAATCAAAGAACGTATAAATTATACAACCTTGAGATTTGTCTGCTTACAGGCAGCCACAAGGCTGAAAAAACCCAATTAGAAAAATAAGGACGAATCCCCAATGCGCAGAGAAAGAGAAAAACACACAAGAATATAAGCCAGCACAGCGTTGCGAACCAAAGTAAGCCCTTAGATCTGAATCCCTGGAGCAGCCTGGAGTAGGCCCATAGCCTGAGTCTCAGTTCATCTTATTAGTGGGGAAAAGCACAGCAAAGCTCTCAGACATGAAACACAGCAACTGGGGCAGTCTCACAGTCTCATTGTCATGGAGGGAGGAGTGAACATCGCAGGAGAGGGAGCAAGATGGGCTTGACTCTTGCCTTTGGTCCTGACACCATGCCTTTCCGGTCTATCTGGGCCTGCATTTAAATTGTCCAAAAAGCAGATGGTGCTTCGTATTTGGACCCAGCATTGTAAAGCTCTGGGCCTAGACCATGCTGTTCAGCCTGAAGCCATTCTTGATCTCTCCAAATTGGCTCAGCACTTAGAGTGATCCAACCTTGCACCCGGGTTAGTTGGATGGGCATCGAAACTGCTCTGCCTTGACTGCTCCTCTCCAAATCGCTCATTCCAACTCCATCTGTGTGGATTTTGCAACACACCAGCAGGGCTCATTCCTCGAATTCACTTTGCCACAACTTGTCTCTTCATTGCTTGTGGTGATAGTTTACCAAAATTTACTTATGAAAAAGTGTTAATAATGTTTTTAGTTGAATTTCTTGCCTTTCGATCCACCGGTAAGCTGGTGCTCACCTTTAGTAGCAACATCTTACACCTGCACCCTAATGATCCTCTTATTCTTGATGTAGAGTATGAAAAAAATGCCTTTAACCCTACTTGCCAAGGACTTTTCATGGCCCCTCTTGGCTCTCCCAATTTCCTTCTTTTTTTGTAGCTTCTTTATAATCCTAAAGAACTTGATTTAGCTTGCTAAGCCTTGCATGTGCTTCCTTTTTCATCTCCCTCCTTGATATTCAAGGTTCCTTTAACTTGCTATCCTTGTCCTTCCTTCTTATTGGAACATATCTGTCCTGTGCTCTGTGCAGTTGGTCTTTAAACACTGATGTAGACTTGCCTAAAACAGCTGTTCCAGATTAATTCTCTATATTTCCTGCCTAGTACTGTCATAATTTGCCCTGTTCCAACTTAATACTCTCCCGTGAGGTCCATGCTCATCCTTAACTATATGTAACCAGGTGACTATTGAAAATCATTTTTTATTGTTAAAGTGCACTTGTGATTTCACCTTGGTCATGCTGAAATAGCTGCCTGTGCCTTTAAGGGAAAACAATGATGTCATTTTTCATGGGTGGAGTAGAACGAAGAGTTGCCTTGTTCCAGAAAAGATGACGTTCCAATGTTTTTCCCAGCTTTGGTGAGGAAATGTGGATAATATTTGATAATATCCATGTAAATTCCTTTATACTTGTTTGTAAATCTAGAATATCGGTAATATGACATGTTTTACATGTGGATGCTTTAGATTTTCGTGAGTAAATTGATCAGCACTGGATTGTGCGATTGCAAGGTTCCTTAATCAGCCTACTAGTTAGTCTTTTTAGCAATTCAAGTACAAAACAATACCCCCCAGAGTCTCCTGAGAGCGGGGGGAGGATGAGAGACTCAACAGGACGGTCATATGGGCAACGACCAGAATAGGAACCACGACTACGAGGAAGCTAAAGCAAACAACACTGACCGGAGAGGAATTCGCGGTAAGGTGTCATTGTGGGAAGGTCTGCAAAAACATCAGAAGGCTCAAGATACACCAGAGCAGGTCTAGATGTGGATTAATGGTGACCCAAGTGCAGCGCACGGACTTAGTGTCCGGTGAGACGAAGGAGAATTCCAGCCAGGAAGCACCCCACAGAGCTGAAGATCTCTCCGCACTTGAGTTGCCTCAGCACCAAACAACAGACCTAGTGAGTTCCTCTTCGGCTACCCCAATCCATTTGTCAAGGAAAGACAGGATCAAATGGCCTAGATCGTCAGACAACTTCGCCTGGATGCAGTTTGATGATGAGCTAGACGGCATTCTGGAAGTTGCCTTAGCAGGTCCAGTACACAGAAAGATCGACTCACTCACAGCCATAGCGTATAATCTAGCTAAGGAACGATTTGGCCCAATGGAGCGGAGAAGCCAACCGGAGTTACCACGGCAACCAAATAGGACGGAAACGGAGATTCGTCGCTTGAGAGGCGAATTAAAGGCGCTCAACAAGAGGTTTAAAACCAGCTCACCGGCCAAAAAAGAAGGTATCAGGGACCTAACCAGTATGCTGCGGGAAAAGCTGTGCAAACTCCGGAGGGAGGAACACCTGCGACAGCAAAGAAGGAAGAAAGAGAAAAGGTAAGCGCAATTTGTGAGAGATCCATTCAGCTTCACCAGGGCTCTTCTCGGCCAACAAAGATCTGGTATACTATCCAGGTCGAAGCCAGAGGTAGAGGAGTTCCTGTGGGAGGCACACAGCCACCCACGGAGGGGTCAGGGACTAGGAACCAATCGGGCTGTGCACAGACCGGAAAAACCATCAATTGAGCTGAATGTGAAGGAGCCTACATGGCAGGAAATCCAAGACATCATCCAGAAATCTAAAGCATCAGCTGCCCCAGGCCCAAGTGGCATACCTTATAAGATGTATAAGAAATGCCCAAAACTTCTTCGGAGGCTGTGGAAGGTCATGAGAAAGATCTGGGCCAAAGGTACTATTCCATCAAGTTGGAAATTGGCAGAGGGATGTTTTATTCCAAAGGAAGAGGTTTCTTCCACAATTGCCCAGATTAGGACAATTTCTCTCCTGGATGTGGAATGTAAGATTTTCTTTTCTGTGCTCCCAAGAAGGCTGACTTCTTACATGACGCAGAACCACTATATCAACACATCCATCCAGAAAGGTGGTATTCCAGGCTTTTCAGGGTGTCTGGAACACACCTCAATGATTAGCCATTTGATCTGTGAGGCCAAGCAGAAAGAAGGCGACCTAGCAGTGGTCTGGTTAGACCTCATGAACGCCTATGGGTCTATTCCACATGACCTCATCCTAGAAGGACTCGATCACTACTACATCCCAGTGGCTATTCGAGACACGATCACCAGCTACCGAGGAGGATTCAAACTCAGATTAACATCAGCCCATCTCACAACTAGTTGGCAGGACCTCCAGAAGGGGATTCCAACAGGGTGTACCATCTTTCCCCATCCTGTTTATTATGGGAATGAACCTCCTATTATCAGCAGCAGAAGGTGTAACCTGCGGCCCGACGCTGGTGTCGGGCATGTTCAGCTCGCTCTATGAGGGTTCATGGATGACATCACTATAACAACTGTGTCACATGTCCAAGCAAGATGGGTAGTGGAATCTCTGGGTAATGTAGCCACTTGGGCGAGGATGTCCTTCAAGGCCAAGAAGTCCAGGTGCATGGTGATCAGAAAGGGCAAAGTTACTAGCAAGTTTAGCCTCCAAGTTCAGGATGAGGCATCTCTTCCATCGAAGATAACCCGATAAAATGCTTGGGGAAGTGGTTTAATGTGTCACTGACAGATGGGGACAATGTCATTGATGCTGTGAAGCAGACAGATGAATGGCTGAAGAAGATCGACAAATCCGGACTTCCTGGTAAATTCAAGACCTGGCTGTACCAATACGGCATTCTGCCCAGGCTTCTCTGGCTCTTCACACTTTATGAGTTCCTCATGACTGCCGTAGAGGGCATCAAGAGGAAAACCAAAAAGCTCCTACGGAGATGGTTGGGAGTTCCCCCAAGCTTCTCTTCAGTGGGCCTCTACATTTGTTCTGGGCAACTGCAGCTTCCCCTGTCATCTGTTGTGGAGGAATTCAAGGTGGCAAAATGCAGAGCCTTATTAAGCTTGAGAGATTCCAATGACGTCTTGGTAAAGCAAGCAGGCGTTACAACCAGATCTGGGCGTAAGTTGGCAGCCAACGCAGCTGTGGAGGAGGCAGTGTGTTCTCTGAAGCTGCGAGATATCATCGGCAACCCCTACGTCGGGCGGCAAGGCCTCGGCTCAGTTCACTTCCAGCAGTGGGGAAACGGAAGCATAAGGAACATGCGAGACATGGTACAGGCAGAAGTACGGATCCATGAGGAAGAGAAGTGGATATCAAAGGCAGTGGAACAAGGGTCCCAGGGTGCCTGGACAAAATGGAATCTGCCCAAGCGCAGGATTTCATGGGCAGAGTTATGGAGACTGGAGCCCCTCCACATTTCCTTCCTCTTGTGATCTGTGTATGACACCCTTCCTTCACCATTACTTCTGTACACATGGGGGATGAGAGAGGACCTGAACTGTAAGCCCTGTGGTCAAAAGGGGACACTGGCTCATATACTGTCTGGGTGTAAAACAGCTCTAACTCAAGGACGGTATAGGTGGCGCCATGGTGAGGTGCTTCTGGCTCTTGCTGACACACTGGAGCGAGAGAGATGCAAGAAGAGGACGGCTGGCACAGATCTGAGGAAGGCCATCACCTTCATCAAAGAGGGAGCCAGGCCTTTCGTAACCAAACAACCAAAGCCCAATCTGCTGCTAACGGCCAGGTCCTGGGAGATGAGGGTCAGTGTGGGAAGGAGGTTGCAGTTCCCGGATATGGTGCACACAGCCCTATGCCCGGACATTGTACTGTGGTCGAATGAAGACAAGAAAATAATTCTAGTTGAGTTGACTGTGCCGTGGGAGGAGGGATGGGAAGAGGCCCATGAGAGAAAGGCCTTGAAGTACCAGCCCTTAGTGCAGGAGTGCAAAAACAAGGGATGGCAGGCATGGTTGTTCCCTATGGAGATTGGCTGCAGAGGTTTCCAGCCAAATCAGCATGGCAGTTGTTGTCAGATCTGGGCCTGGACGAAAGGAGCAAAAAACAAGCAGCTCGTAGGATGGGGGAAGAGGCAGAACGAGCCTCTTGTTGGATTTGGAGTAGGCGAGAGGAGGGAAGCTGGAAGCCAGGAGCAGATGGGCAGTGATTTGGCCACCACTGCTGGCCCACCAACTGGAGAGTGTCGTGGTTAAGGGTCGAAACACTCTGTGAAGTTTGGGAACCACCTGATGACATCTGCTCCTGGCTGAGGTCTATGGTTACCTTATAAGGTAACTGGAGAATGCACCCTAACAGGTGTATGTAACAAGTAAAAGTTTATTTGTCTTTCTTTATTGTTTCATGACCGAATGTGAATGTGTTAATTAATCTCTGTTCACGTAGTGTGAGTGAGGAGATCTCATTTGAAGGTCTAGCTTATATGTGTTTGGAAGTTAAGCACGTGTGTGCCAAATAATTGCCACTCCCATATTGGTTTTGTATATTTTCTCTTTATTTATTTTCATATTGCATACTGTAACAAGGGTGTAGTCCAAAGTTAAACTGTAGTAGCGGGGACTTTTTTTGCTGTTTTTATTTTGATACCCTCTTTTTGCAATAAAACATCTATAACACATAAAGAAATTAAAGACCCGAAAAAGTATTTGTTGTGCTGCGTGTGTATTTTTCTGCAGGCTACAAAATTTCGGTACCAGGAGTGGGGTAATTCCAAGCCAGTTTAGAGGGTTTTTGATCTTTGTATGCAGTACAATATGGAATACATTATACGGCAGTGGTGAAGAACAAAATAGCCACTCCTGTGGGATGGAAAGATCGCATGGAGACTGTGGTAGAGCCTTGGCCGGGGCTGAGATGTCGGGACTGACAGCAGGATGTAGAACTGTGACGGTGATCCAGAGCAACTGCGCCCATGAAGTCATCGTGTTTTCTGCAAGAGGCGTCAGCAACCCCTTTCCCAGACTTTAAAGACTTGAGTTTTCAAAATGTTACACTCAGAGAATGAGCAAACTGAACCTGATTTGAATGAACAAATTAGAGAGTCACATAGTAGGCTTGAGGAAACCATGGCAACTATAGCTAAATTAAGCAAAAAGTCCTATGTATATGTTCTCACGGAAAGACACATTGCTCCATTTACAGGGGATGTTCAGAAAGATGGGATGTCTGCTGATTATTGAAGAAGTCCAATGGGTGCTTTGTGCTAGAAATCAGTCTGACCAGGATCAGTATGATTTTGTTATGTCACTGCTCAGGGGTGCAGCTCTAGAAGAAGCACCAATGCACAGTGGTACTGAGGAAGACCTGGTTGATGACTTGCTCACCTATCTCAGGGAAGCTTTTACTGAAAACTGTAATACACCCCATCTGATGCATAGCTTCTATAGTCACAAACAGTGTGAGGGTGAAGACATAAGAGAGTTTTCACATGACTTAGCCCAAGCTCTTAACTTGTTACTGAAGTGTTCCCCTGATGCTGTGGCCAATAAGAGGGTGACACACAGATCAATTTATGGAGGGCATCAGAGATCCTTCCCTTCGAAGAGAGTTCCACCGATTTGTGTGGAACAACCCCGAGTCCTCAATGATAGAAGTGCGAGAGGAAGCTCATCTATGGTTTTCGGAAGAGGCCTCAGGAAATGAAAAGACTGTAAAATCCAAGTGTAGCAGTAGCCAGGCACAGTTCTCAATCCTCAGAAGCTCAGGAATCTTAAGTCCGTCACTCTAGATGATGTCCTTAAAGCAGTCACAGAACAGGGCAAACCATGAGCGAGTTGACTCAAGCAGTCAAAGATCTTGCTGTGCAGAGAGGTGTTGCACGTGCTACTAGCAGTAGATCTAAGTTACAGCCTGGCTTCACAAAGTATGGGCAACCAATATGTTTCAAGTGTCAGGTGGGAGGGCATATGGTCAAGAATTGCCCAGAGAAGCAAAACGCAAAGGATGTAGAGCCTGAACCCTACAGCCCTCAGGTTGTTGTGAGTTGGGCAGTTTGGGGGAACCTCACAGACTCAGGTAATGTACAACCATCCACTAACCATGTGCTACAACCTGCCATCGGAACATGTCCTGATGTTGAGCTCAAGGTATCAGGTGTCTCTGTCCATTGTCTGTAGACACAGGTAGTCAAGTGAGCACCATGACTGAGCAGTTCCTTCGAGAACACGTGAAGGAGAGGATGAGGATATATTGTCCACTGCTCACTGGGTTAGGGTAACAGCCACTAACGGTCTTGATGTTCCTTACCTTGGGTATCTAGAGCTAGAGGTTCAAGCAGTGGGCATGAAGATTCCCAATTGTGCCTTTCTAGTCGTCAGGGATCCTGTTAGCACTGAACAACCTGTCCAGTGCATTGTAGGCATGAACATTATAAGCTAATGTAGACAACTTGTCTATGTTGAACTTGACATGACCCCAGAAGGAAAGTTGGATTCTGATTGGAGAGATGTTTTCCAGAAAGTGCAGATGCGCACAACTGAAACGAAAGCCATAGTCAGTGTCAGGAAAAGATTCTGAGCACATACCTGCTGAATCTGTAGTTACTATTGTGGCTAGGAAGGCCACTGGAGATGCTGGAACTGACCTAAGATGCTACTTGAGCCACTTAACACCCTTCTACTAGGTGGTCTTGTAGCTATTCCCATGCTTGTTGACTCTCGGCGTACATTGCTAGTACAGGTTTTAAACCTCTCTCGAGAGGATGTATGGCTCTCACCTAGGACCCAGCTGGGTGTACTGTCAAAGGTAGAATGCGTAGATAGTGATCAGCAATGTGCTGTAAGATTTCAGCGGATCTCAGCTGCACTGAACAAGTGACTGTTGGTGTAAAGGAGGAGGGTAGTAACCCCAAGTTAAAGTCAATTCTAGACAAGCTCGAAATTGGGGGTAGTGAAGAACAACAGGCTCAGCTAAGAGCTTTACTGGCTAAGTACCTGGATATCTTTGCAATCGAAGATGAAAACCTTGGGTACACTGACAATGTCAAGCATGAGATTCATTTGATTGATGATGAGCCCATTTCATAGCTATGCCATCGTATTCTGTCCAGTCAATACAGCGAAGTGAAAGAGCACATCTCAAAGTTGTTGAGGAAGGGTGTAATTCAGGAGAACAATAGTGTGTATGCCTCACCTGTAGTGTTGGTCCGGAAAGCTGATGGCAGCATAAGTCCATGTGTAGATGATCAGAGACTGAATCATAAGACTAAAAAGGACATGTTCCCGCTCCTCCGTATTGATGAGAGTTTTGATGCCCTGCGGGGAGTGCAATTTTTCTCGACAATAGACCTCACGAGTGGTTATCACCAAGTGGTGGTAGAGGAGCGTGATAGGCATAAGACTGCTTTTTCGACGCCGTTTGGTCTGTATGAATACTTTTGCATGCCATTTGGGGTCTGCAATAGACCAGTGACTTTCCAAAGGCTCATGCAGGCAACCATGAATAATTTAGTCTTCCAAATTATGCTTGTGTATCTGGATAATATTCTGGTGTATTCGCAGACTTTCCAGAAACATTTGGAGAGGCTTGACACTGTGCTTCAGCGTCTCAAGGAGACTGGTCTAAAGGTGAAATTGGAAAAAATGTCATTTTTTGCAGTCAGAGGTTTAAGTTTTAAGACACCAGATATCAGCCAAGGGGATGGGCACAGATCCCAAGAAGCTCTTGGCTGTTCAGCAATAGCCAGTACCATCTACAGTCAAAGACTTGAAGACCATTTCTTGGCTTTTGTAGTTATTATAAATGGTTCATTCAGGGATTCTCGAAGATTTCAGGTCCACTGCATGATGTAGTGAATTTGTGTCTTGGTGCAGGGAGTCCTAGTAAAGCAAACCAGCTGTTAGAACAATCTTGGATGGAAGGATGTCAAACTGCCTTCAACTTGTTCAAAGAGAAACTGACCAGTTCACCTATCCTAGACTTTGCCGATTTCACACAGCCTTTCATAGTGGAGACCAATGCAATCAGTCACAGACCAGAAGCTGTTTTATACCAGCAACAGGGAGAGACCAAGAGGGTTATTGCATATGTAAGCTGATGATTGAGAAATGCTGAAAAGAATGACAGGAATTATAGCCGCATGAAATTAGAACTGCTTGCACTGAAGTGGGCCACAGTAGAGAAATTTTGTGGTTACTTATTGGGTTTCAAATTCACAATAATTGCTGGTAATAATCCATTCTCCCACTTGGAAACTACCAAGTTGGGAGCAATTGAGCAGTGATGGATGTCACAGCTGTCAGTGTATGACTTTGATGTTAAGTATCGTCCAGGTCACAGCCATACTGTAGCTGATGCTCCCTCTGGGCAGCCATTTGCAGGGGAGCCTGAGCCTATCTCAGAGGATGCTGAGTTTGAAGGGTCTGTGGCAAACTAGTCTGACCAATTGTGGCACTGCTCTTGTCCTGGCACTGGTACAGCTGGTCTTAAAAACTGTAAGGTTAAGCAAATTCGAGCTCTTGAAGCGGGTACTAGAGATACAAGTGATCTCATGCAAGGAAACACCCCGACCTTCGCAGCTTATTCTAGTGGCGACTTACAGACTCATAGAACATAGAATAGTACAGCACAGGACAGGCCCTTCGGCCCACAATGTTGTGCCAACCCTCAAACCATGCCTCCCATATAAAGCCCCACCTTAAATTCCTCCACATACCTGTCTAGTAGTCTCTTAAACTTCACTAGTGTATCTACCTCCACCACTGACTCAGGCAGTGCATCCCATCCACCGACCACTCTCTGAGTAAAAAACCTTCCTCTAATATTCCCCTTGAACTTCCCACCCCTTACCTTAAAGCCATGTCCTCTTGTATTGAGCAGTGGTGCCCCGAGGAAGAGGCACTGGCTATCCACCCCATCTATTCCTCTTATTATTTTGTACACCTCTATCATGACTCCTCTCATCCTCCTTCTCTCCAAAGAGTAAAGCTCTAACTCCCTTAATCTCTGATCATAATGCATAGTCTCTAAACCAGGCAGCATTCTGGTAAATCTCCTCTGTACCCTTTCCAATGCTTCCACATCCTTCCTATAGTGAGGCGAACAAAACTGGACACAGTACTCCAGTTGTGGTGTAACTAGAGTTTTATAGAGCTGCGTTATTACATCACGACTCTTAAATCCTATCCCTCGACTTATGAAAGCTAACACACCATAAGCTTTCTTAACTACCCTATCCACCTGTGAGGCAACTTTCAGGGATCTGTGGACATGTACCCCCCAGATCCCTCTGGTCCTCCACACTACCAAGTATCCTGCCATTTACTTTGTAGTCTGCCTTGGAGTTCGTCCTTCCGAAGTGTACCACCTCACACTTCTCCGGGTTGAACACCATCTGCCACTTCTCAGCCCATTTCTGCATCCTATCAATGTCTCTCTGCAATCTTTGACAATCCTCTACACTGTCTACAACACCACCAACCTTTGTGTCGTCTGCAAACTTGCCAACCCACCCTTCTACCCCCACATCCAGGTTGTTAATAAAAATCATGAAAAATAGAGGTCCCAGAACAAATCCTTGTGGGACACCAGTAGTCATAATCCTCCAATCTGCCTTCTGCAGGCAAACCAATTCTGAATCCACCTGGCCAAACTTCCCCGGATCCCATGCCTTCTGAATTTCTGAATAAGCCTACCGTGTGGAACCTTGTCAAACGCCTTACTAAAATCCATATAGATCACATCCACTGCACAACCCTCATCTATATGCCTCAAAGAACTCTATCAGGCTTGTTAGACATGATCTGCCCTTCACAAAGCCAGGCTGACTGTCCATGATCAGACCATGATTCTCTAAATGCCCAGAGATCCTATCTCTATGAATCTTTTCCAATAGCCTTCCTACCACAGACGTAAGGCTCACTGGTCTATAATTACCCGGACTATCCCTACTACCTTTTTTGAACAAGGGGACAATATCCGCCTCCCTCCAATCCTCCGGTACCATTTCCGTGGACAACGAGGACATAAAGATCCTAGCCAGAGGCTCAGCAATCTCTTCCCTCACCTCATGGAGCAGCCTGGGGAATATTCCATCAGGCCCCGGGGGACTTACCCGTCCTAATGTATTTTAACAACTCCAGCACCTCCTCTCCCTTAATATCAACATACTCCACAACATCAACCTCACAAATATTGTCCTCACCATCATCAAGTTCCCTCTCATTGGTGAATACTGAAGAGAAGTATTCACTGAGGACCTCACTCACTTCCACAGCCTCCAGGCACATCTTCCCACTTTTATCTCTAATCGGTCCTACCTTCACTCCTGTCATCCTTTTTTTCTTCACATAATTGAAGAATGCCTTGGGTTTTTCCTTTACCCTACTCACTAAGGCCTTCTCATGCCCCCTTCTTGCTCTTCTCAGCCCCTTCTTAAGCTCCTTTCTTGCTACCCTTTATTCCTCAATAGACCCATCTGATCCTTGCTTCCTAAACCTCATGTATGCTGCCTTCTTCCTCCTGACTAGATTTTCCACCTCACTTGTCACCCATGTTTCCATCACCCTACCATTCTTTATCTTCCTCACCGGGACAAAGTTATCCCTAACATCCTGCAAGAAATCTCTAAACATCGACCACATGTCCATAGTACATTTCCCTGCAAAAACATCATCCCAATTCACAACCGCAAGTCCTAGCCTTAGAGCCTCATAATTTCCCCTTCCCCAATTGAAAATTCTCCTGTCCTCTCTGATTCTATCCTTTTCCATTATAATGCTAAAGTCCAGGGAGCGGTGGTCACTGTCCCCCAGATGCTCACCCACTGAGAGATCTGTGACCTGACCCGGTTCATTACTTAATACTAGATCTAGTATGTCATTCCCCCTAGTTGGCCTGTCAACATACTGTGACAGGAATCCATCCTGGACACACTTAACAAACTCTGCCCCATCAAAACCCTTGGAATTAATCAGGTGCCAATCAATATTAGGGAATTTAAGGTCACCCATGATAACAACCCTGTTATTTTTGCACCTTTCCAAAATCTGACTCCTAATCTGCTCCTCGGTATCTCTGCTGCTACCAGGGAGCCTATAGAATACTCCCAATAGAGTAACTGCTCCCTTCCAGTTCCTGACCTCTACCCATACTGACTCAAAAGAGGATCCTGCTACGTTACCCACCCTTTCTGTAGCTGTAATAGTATCCCTGACCAGTAATGCTATCCCTCCTCCCCTTTTTCCACACTCTCTATCCCTTTTAAAGCACTGAAATCCAGGAATATTGAGAACCCATTCCTGCCCTGGTGCCAGCCAAGTCTCTGTAATGGCCACTACATCATAACCCCATGTATGTACCCAAGCTCTCAGTTCATCACCTTTGTTCCTGATGCTTCTTGCATTGAGGTACACACACTTCAGCCCTTCTAACACTGTCTTTACACCGTTCATTCTGCTTCTCTTTCCTCAAAGCCTCTCTATATGTTAGATCTGGCTTTACTCCATGCACTTCCTTCACTGCTCTATCGCTCTGGGTCTCATCCCCCATGCAAATTAGTTTAAACCCTCCCGAACCATGCTAGCAAACCTACCTGCAAGGATATTGCTCCCCCTCGGGTTCAGGTGCAACCCATCCAATCTGTACAGGTCCCACCTTCCCCAGAAGAGATCCCAATGATCCAGAAATCTAAAACCCTGCTCCCTGCACCAACTCCTCAGCCACGCATTCAACTGCCATCTCCTCCAATTCTTACCATCACTGTCACGTAGCACTGGCAGCAATCCTGAGAATGCCACCCCTGAGATCCTGTTCTTCAGCCTTCTGCCTAGTTCCCGAAACTCACACTTCAGGACCTCATCCCTCTTCCTGCCTATGTCGTTGGTCCCAACATGTATCACGACTTCTGGTTGCTTTCCCTCTCGTACCAGGATGTCGTGCACCTGGTCAGAGACATTTCGGACCCTGGCACCTGGGAGGCAACAAACCATGCGGGTGTCCTTCTCACGTCCACAATATCTCCTGTCTGCTCCTCTGACTATAGAGTCTCCAATGACGACAGCTCTCCTCTTCTCCGTCCACCCTTCTGCACCACAGGGTCAGACTCAGTGCCAGAGGCCCTGCCACCATGGTTCACACCTCGTCGGTCGTCCCCGCCAACAGTATCCAGGATGGTAAACTTATTATTCAGGGGAATGGCTACAGGACTGCTCTGTACTACCTGTCTGCTCACCTTTGCTTTCCTCCCTCTGACTGTCACTCAACGACCTGCTTCTGACAGCCTAGGTGTGACTACCTCCCTGTAGCTCTCATCTATGACTGCCTCATTCACCCTTATGAGTCGAAGATCATCCAGCTGCTGCTCCAGATTCCTTACACGGTCTTCCAGATCGCCCAGCCACATGCACTTCCGGCAGATGTGACTCTGCGGGAGAGGGGCGTTCCCCCAAGACTGCTACATCTCACATGAGAGGCACATCACCATCTCAGGAGGCACTGTAAAGACTAACTGCAAGCAAGCTTGTCCTCCGCCTCTTCTCGTCGAAGCCTCTCGAGTCAAAGCCTCAAAGCTCCACTCCTTCACTGGCCCACTCATGCACGGCCGCTTTACACTGGCCACTTCGCTTGAGCTATCCCTCTATTTATCTGTTTGAGCTTTTCAAAATGCTTGGTCACCTGACCTCAATTGCCCAATCAGCTGCTCTCTGCTGAGTCTGAGCTATTCAAATCTTGATTGTCTAATCAATGGCTTTCTGCTGATCTATTCAAATCTTGATTGACTTGACTGCACAGTCCAACTGCCAAAACTGCCAGAATCTCTCGAGTCAAAGCCTCAAAGCTCCACTCCTTCACTGGCCCACTCACGCTCTGGCCGCTTTCCACTCTTCAACAGCAAGGCCCTGTGTTAAGCGTCTTCAGATGTAGAGCTCTGCCTAAACTGGGTTTGTCTCTGTTAAAGCATTGGGACAGGATCAGGGAGTGTAAGGGGTTACTGTATCGTGTAGTTGGGGATGAGAAGCATGGGGAGTGTTATCAGTTTCTGCTACCTACCAGCTTGAGGAGTAAAGTGTTAGGGTATGTACATGACTCTACGGGCCATCAAGGCATCAAGCACACTCTGCACTTGTTGAGAAGCCAATGTTTTTGGGTGGACATGCATGAGGATGTGGCACAGCGGGTCAAAAATTGTCCGCATTGTGTTTTAACTAAAGTGCCACACCCTAAGATTCGTCCCCCCATGAAATCATTTCTTGCTTCTAGGCTGCTCGAAGTTCTCACTGTAGATTTCACTGTACTTGAGCCGGCAACTGCTGGACGTGAGAATGTCTGAGTAGTCACAGATGTTATTGCAAAATTCACCCAAGCATTCCCAACTCGGGATCAGAAGTTGGATACCACAGCAAAGGTGCTCTCGAGAGAATGGTTTACAAAGTACAGTGTTCCTGTAAGGCTGCCTTCTGACCAGGGCTGTAACTTTGAAAGTGAGGTCATAACTGAGCTTTGCAAACTGTACGGGGTAAAGAAAAGTCATACTACACCCCATCATCCTACTGGCAATGCTCAGTGTGAGCATTTCAACAGGACGAAGCATGATTTGTTGCATACGTTACCTCCAGAAAAGAAATGCAGGTGGCCAAAGCACCTACCTGAGTTAGTGTATGCGTACAATGTGATGCCTCACACAACCACCGGATATTCCCCTTATGACCTAGTGGATGCTCTGCTGGGGCGAGAACAGTCAGTAGACAGGAAATATGACTGGTTAGCCATACACAAGGAAGGACTGAGTGATGCTCATGCCAGAGCAAAAGAATACTCTGAACAGTAGGCTGCAGAACAGGAGGATAAAATTTATTGTCCTAACATTCACGTAAGGGAACTGGTTTTCCTTCGGAACAGACCATTAGGTTGTGATAAGATCCAGGATGCTTGGAAATCAACTGTCTAGACGGTGGTAGAGGTGCTAGACAACACATACCCCGTGGAACCTTTGCAGGGAGGGCCTATCAAGAGGGTGAACAAGGTGGGCATCAGGCCCTGTGAGAATGTTCCCACCCCACTTCCTCAAAGGAGACTGCAAACTCCTGTAATTCAGGCTTGCCCTCCCCGGGTCATGAATCCAATTCTGAGGATTCAGAGAATGGAGTGATGTTGGGAGAATATATGTCAGAACAGGGTGTACATAATCTCGACCCTAGGCTTGACAGTAAAACTTCTGGAACTGAGACCATTGCACCTGTGGCAGCTGATACAGAGTCAGATGTTGGTAGTCTTCCTCTTGCAGCACTCCGCAGGAGTAAAAGAGTAAATGCTGGACAGCACCCTAACCCACATCACGAACCAAGGTCGGTCTTAGATGTGGCCTCCGTAACTCCTGCAGCAGTGTCACAGATACTGTCTAGTCGAAGATCAGTTCTATTCAGAGAAGCAGTTAAAGAGGTTAAAAGTACTTTTGCAGTGAGTGAGTAATTGAGGATGCTTACTGGTATGCAGGGGAGAATGTAACCAGGTGACTGTTGAATATCATTTTTTATTGTTAAAGTGCACTTGTATATTCACCTTGGTCATGCTAAAATAGCTGCCTGTGCCTTTAAGAGAAAACGGTGACGTCATTTTGTATGTGCGGAGTAGAACGAAGAGTTGCCATGTTTTAGGAAGGACAATGTTCGAATGCTTTTCCCAGGTTTGGTGAGGAAAGGTGAAAAGTATTTGATAACATCCAGGCAAATTTGTTTATACTTGTTTGTAAATCTATAATATCAATAATTTGATGTGGTTCACATGTGGATGCTTTAGATTTTTGTGAGTAAATTGATCAGCATTGGATTGTGTTTCTGCAAAGTTCCTTAATTGGCCTACTAGGTTAGTTTTTTCAGTAATTCAGCTACAAGGCAGTATATTGTAAAAGTTTATTTGTCTTTCTTTACTGTTTCATGACCAAATGTGAACGTAATGGAGTAATGTGAATGTGTTAATTAATCTCTGTTCACGTAGTGTGAGCAAGGAGAACTAATTTCAAAGTCTAGCCTGTATTTGTTTGGAAGTTAAGCATGCGTGTGCCAAATGTGAGTATATCTCTTAGTTAAGATCAGATGTATTTATTCATATTTTCGATGTTGTGTATGAGGTACAGGGCTGGTAGGATTCTAATGTTTGTACTGTTGTTTTTAGAATTGCCTCTGCCGTATTAGTTTTGTATATTTTGTTTTAGTTATATTCATACTGCATATGTAACAAGGGAGTGGTCTAAAGTTTGGAATAACTGAGATTGTAATAGCGGGAACTGATTTTTAAAAATTTATTTTGTCTTTGTTATTTTGATACCCTCTTTCTGCAATAAAACATCTAGAGCATAAAGGAATTTAAGACCTGAAAAAGTATTTGCTGTTCTGTGTGTGTATTTTTCCCCAGGCTACATATAGCGTTCTTAAAACTTATAGAGTTGTGGTCACGGTTTCTTAACTGTTCTCCGACTGAAGTGTCTGTAAACTGGCAGGCTCATTTCCCAATATTAGGTCTAGTATGCCCCCTTATCTTGTTAACTATCTATATACCTTTTAAGCAACCGGCCTGAATTCAACATGCAAATTCTACTGTGTTTAAACTTTATGCACGAAGGAAGTTCACATCTATATTGGGGAGTTAAAGTCAATCAGGTGGTTTTCACACCTTTCGGTAATGCTTATCCATTCTTCAATGTACTGGTGGTTACTGAGGTGTCTGTCATTCAATTTCAACAGTTATGCACCAGTATTATGTTTGAGTTTTACCATTACAGATGTAGTAGATGAGCCTTCCATTATGTCACTTCTGAGTGCAGCTGTGATATCGTAAATATAATATCTTAGCTATAATAATATAATTCCCACCATCCTCCCCCTTTATCACCTTCTCTATTTTTTCTAAAACATCAAAAACCTAGAACATGAAGCATCCAGTCCTGCCACTCTCTTAACTAAGTCTCTGTATTGGCCAGAACATTGTAGTTCTATGTACTGAACCATGCTCTCAGTTCATCACCTTTACTCTTAATACTCCTAGCATTAAAATAACTCCCTTCAATTTGTCTAGCGCATTATGTCTAATACCTTGCTCCTGCCTGTCCCAATGGTTACTTTTCTCTCATTCCCTCTTTTTCTGACCTGGAGCTCTGGTACCCATCTTATTAGCATGAAATTCAGAAAATTCCATGCACATCATTTGATCACTGAGGATAATATCAGAGAGCGTACCAAAACCTGTGGGATCAAAGATGTTCCTGAAGTAAACTACAAAATTGTCCAAGAACAATCAACGTATAATACTCTCCTGAAACCCCAGATGAGACAATAACAATGAATCTAATATCACCAAGTACATCTCCAAAAACATCTGGTGAATCTGCAGGTCAACAAAAATAGCACAAACACAATTGTGAGAATTGCAATGAGAGTCATCATGGGTAACCTGTATATTAAATCACTTTGTGTTCTTTTTTTAAAGAAAAAGGAAATCTGTGATCTCTCTCACAGAGGCTGATGTCAGAACATCTTTCAAGAGGGTGAACGTTTGCAAGGTGCCAGACCCTAATGGTGTACCTGATAGGGCACTGAAAACTTGTGCTAGCAAACTGGTGGGTGTGTTCAAGGGCATCTTCAATCTCTCACTGCTACAAAGGTTACAGAGGTAACCTGCTTCAAAAGGGTGACAATGATACCAGTGCCCAAGAACAGCAGAGTGAGCTACCTCAATGACTATCACCCAGTCACACTCACACCTACTGTGATGAAGTGCTTTGACAGACTGGTCATGCCAGAATCAACTCCTGCCTAAGTAAGGACCTGGACCTGCTGCAATTCACCTGTCACCACAGTAGGTCTACCGCAGATGCAATCTCACTCTCTCTCCACATGGATCACCTGGACAATAGTAATACCTACTTCAGGCTGCTGTTTGTTCAATGCCAGTTTATCCTCAGTACTAATCAACAAGTTCCAAAACCTGGGTCTCTGTACCTCCCTCTGCAACTGGATCCTTGGCTTCCTCATCAGAAGACTACAGTCAATGCAGATCGGAAATAACATTTCCTCCTCTCTAACAATCAGCACTGGCACTCCTCAAGGATACTGCGTAGCCCACTGTTCTACTCGATGTACACCCACAACTGTGTGGCTAGGCACAGCTCAATGCCATCTATAATTTTGCCAATGACACTATTGTTGGCAGAATTTCAAATGGTGGTGAGAAGGCGTAGAGGAGTGAAATACATCAGCTGGTTGAGTGATCTTGGAAAAACAATCTTGCATTGAATGTCAGTAAGATAAGGAATTGATTGTGGACTTCAGGAAGCCGACCAGGACACTCACCACCCCTCATCGAGAGATCTGTAGTGGAAAGGATGAATAGTTTCAAGTTTCTGTGTGCTAAGATCTCTCCCTCATCAACATATTTTTGTAGTTACAGAGAAGGCAGAAAAGTAGTTATATTTCATTTGGAGCTTGAAGTGTCACGTACCTCGTGATGAGTTAAAGAACCAGCAGAAATGGAAAACACCTAGGAGTCCAGTATTATGATTTTTATGATTATGATTATGATTATGATTATGAGGACACGCAGTCCCCTTTTATTGTCATTTAGTAATGCATGCATTAAGAAATGATAAAAATGTTTTTCCAGAATGATATCACGAAAACACATGTCAAACTGACTTAAAAACTAACAAAAACCACATAATTATAACATATAGTTACAACAGTGCAAAGCAATACCGTAATTTGATAAGAACAGACCATGGCACAGTAGAAGTCTCAGAGTCTCCCGAAAGTCCCATCATCTCACGCAGACGGTAGACCTCCAGTGCCACCAACTTGCCGATGCAGCATCCCAGAAGCATCTGACCACAGTCTGACTCCGAGTCTGTCCAAAAAACTCTGAGCCTCTGACCACCTATTCAACACGGAGCACCGAGCACCAGCTCTGCCGAGCGTTTTGACCCTGGCCCTGGCCACAGGCGATACCCAAAGCCGAGGATTTGGGGCCTACGTCTCCGGAGATTCTCGATCGCACAGTAGCAGCGGCAGCGAAGCAGGCATTTCAGAAGTTACTGCAGATGTTCCCCTGTGCTTTCACGGCTGTCCCCATCAAATCTGGATTGATGCACGGCCCCCTAGTTACACATATCAATATTCATTCGGAATGGTCGCGTGTGCTGCGTCGTGACGCCATCTTCTCCTCCCTCCTCCTAGATTATTTATTAGTAACTACGCAATACAGTAATATAAATGCAGACATATCAAACAGGTTAACAATGATTATATATAAGTAAGTGTGGAAATATATGAAAACCAAGCTTCTTCGAGTATAGGGGTAAATAGCTACAGTCTTACGATGTGTAAAGTTCAGTTCAGTTCGTGGTGTTAAGTTAAGCAATGATGGAGAGAGAGAGAGGGAGAGATCTGAGTCTTCAGGTGAGCTGATGCCATCAATCTTCCTGCTGTCCTCTGAAATCCTTTAGAAGTCACCAACTGTGACCACAACAAAGGTGACTGTTCTTCTGTGATGGAGTTATCAACCCAGGTTTGTGTTTCAACCAGGTGAGGGTTGGAAACACAAACAACTCCCCACCGGTCACTCCCTTTTCACACTGCGAGAGCCACTGATCGATCCACCTGATCGATCCTCCAAAACCCACTTTTTCTGTGGGCACAACAAAGCTCATTCAGTGTCCAAAACCATGCGTCTGTAGGTCTATTAGCTGACCTTCTATTTATCTCACTGTGCTGAATACCAACTGTTACTCAAACAGCTCCTCCCCTCTCTGTCTGTAAGAGCTTCCAAGCAGTCAGCATCCTTGTAGAAATGTAAACATATTGTGAGCAGTCTTCGCCTCTCTCTCTCTTAAAATCAAGATGTCAGTGTTCAGTAACTCTCCCTCTCTCTTTTCAAAAGCACAGTTCATAGGCATAATTCGGGACCCTGTCACACCCCCTTCCTTCAAAAAAATTTTTTGACAAAGGCAAAACTTTTGTTTAACTGGAAATTTCAGAGTTTGAGACAATACATATATAATCATCAGATGACAGAGCAAAAACAGGTACAATTTCTAACTTAACATCTGGATAAACAATCAGCTACAATATTGTCAGTACCTTTCACATGTTTGATTGTCAAGTCATATTCTTGCAGTATCAGACTCCAATTTAATAACCTTCTATTCTTATCTTTCATCTTAGTTAGAAACACCAACGAATTGTGATCCGTGTAAACCACAAGTGGTCCCTGGGCAGGACAAACACAGACTTCAAAATGTTGTAAAGGCAGAATAAGTGCTGCAATTTCTTTTCAACAGTGGAATATTTTTTCAGGTGCACATTAAATTTCTTTGAGGAATAGGCTACTGGGTGTTAAATGTCATCAATTCTCTTCTGTAACAGTACTGCCTCAGCAGCTTCATCACTAGCATCTGTTGCTATAGAAAATGGCTTGGAAAAATCAGGTGCCTTGGGCACAGGATGATAACACAGGATGGTTTTCAGGTGTTCAAATGCCTCCTGGCAAAAATCACTCCATATAAATCTTTCACTCTTCCTTAGAAGTTTTGTTAGGGGGAGAGTGATGTCAGCAAGGTTCTTACAAAACTTACGATAATACCCAACCATTCCCAAAAATCTACATAAAGCTTTCTTACTGGTCAGAATAGGAACCTCAGCAATAGCTTGAAACTTGGCCTGTACAGGAGCCAGTTGGCCCTGGCCTACTACATAACTAAGATAAATAACAGTAGCGTGACTAAATTCACTCTTATTGAGGTTCACAGTAAGACTGGTCTTGGAAAGCCTTTTAAACAGTTTTCCCCACAGCCGCAATACGCTCTTCCCACATGTCATTCCAGCCTACCAAATCATCGATATAAGCCCCTATGTTTTCTAAACCTCTAATCACAGAATTGATCTTTCTTTGAAATGTCACTGGAGCATTTTTAATCCCAAAGAGTAAAACATTGTACTCATACAGTCCATACGGTGTCACAAATGCTGATATCTCTTTAGTCCTCTCTGTTAAAGGAACACCCCAATATCCTTCTAACAAGTCCATTTTTGTGAGGTACTTAGCCTTTCCTACTCTATCAATGCAGTTATCCACTCTCTTTCCTTGTTCCTTTTTGTTTCCAATTTCTTGTTCAATCATTCCACCTTCCTCTAAATTCATTCTGTAAGGATGCTCTCTGATGGGCAGGGCTGAATTTAAAATAACGCCATGCTCTTCTGCTGTACACCATCTTAGAATGTCAGGGAATAAATCTTTATGCTTGCTAATTAATTCCTTCACTTGATTTTGCAGTGTAGGTTCCAACTGATGGACCCTCTCAGTAATATTTTTCAAAACAATGGAATTCTTAAATCTTGTTGATACTAGATTCAGTGGGTTAAAATGATTTTTCATCTCATTTTCAGCCTCCACGACTCCATTTTTTTTTATAACAGTACCTGCAGGTGCCACCTTATTAAACAAGTGTTTTATTTTAATTTCAACATTCAGCAAACTTTCCTTTGCAAGGTCACAAACCTCATTAAATCTTTCCCGCACATTGACCCATATTTCCAAATCAGACCACAGTTCTCTGAATAGGGTCAAAGGTCCTTTTGGCCTGTGACCAAACACAGGTTCAAACAGACTACCCTCCAATGATTTTTGAATCGTATCTCCAACTGCAAATAAGAGTATCGGAACCCCCTCATCCCAGTCATTCCAATTTTTCACACAATATGTTTTAATCATGGTCTTAAGAGTGGAGTTGAACCATTCTGAGGCTCCCTTGGACTCTGTGCAATATGCAGATGATATAATGTACTTAGCTCCCAGTTCTTCAACTATCCCCTGGAATGTTCTTGAAGTAAAGTTACTACCTTGGTCAAATTGAATTTCTTTGGGCAGACCTATCAGTATGAAAAACTTACTGAATGCTTTTATCACAGTCTTGGCCTTGATGTTTCCAAGAGGCACAGCTTCAGGGAACCTAGACACAGCACACATAATTGTTAACAGATACTGATGACCAGCTGCAGTCTTTACACAATCCACAATGACCCTAGAAAAAGGTACACCAAAAGCAGGTATCGGTTTAAGTAGTGTTACTTGAATAACCTGATTAAGTTTCCCCTCAATCTGGCAGGTATGGCAAATCCTGATAAAATTCACAACATCCTCTCTTAACTTAGGCCAGTAGAATTCCTTCATAATTCAGTTCACTGTCTTTCTCACTCCAAAATGTTCACCTAAAGGCATACTGTAAGCCATGTTTAAAATTTCAGCCCTGCTCTCTCTGACCCTCCTCTTCTGTGAGAGCTATCTCCTTTAAAGCCACCATTTCAGAATCTTTATTCTGTTCCTCAATAAATTCCCTCCTCAATAAGGACAAACCTTTCTCTTACACCTTACTCTCCAAATCCTGTTGTAACATGGAAGGTAGAGAAGTACTTTAAACCTCTGGTTTTGCTATTATGGGCCTCAGCAGACTTCCTAAACATGCTTCGAGTAACTGAGCATGTGGGATACACATCAGTCTTTCTGTGTAGTTCATTAGCAACAGCTTTGCTCATTAGTTGAATTGTTAAATCACCCTTACCTTGGAGAAGTGGTAACCTCCCTACATTGTTTACTAAACTTAGAACCATCACCAGACTTATAAAAACCATGTGTACATTGTGGAAGAGGCCAAACAATCCATTTATCTGATTTCTACGACCTTTATTTCAACTTGTCTCCATAACAACAATTACCATTAGTCCCTCCTGGTCACAACAACACTTCAAGTTTTGTCTCTCCACGCCCCAAACTTGAACAACATCATCATGAATAACATCATAACCTTGAAGGTGTTTACCTCCAAATGTCAAAGCAAAATTCAACAGAGGGGGACATGCTACCTCAACAGGCCTTTGTGCTGCAAACAGGGTCAAAGGTCGCACAACCAATCCAACCTTCCCCAGTACTTTATTCAAAAGTTCAGGAACATCACTTTTCCCATTATTTTCAGTAACACTTACCTCAGCCATTTTTATCTCATCACTAACTTTTGGAACACTGTCTAACGCAAGAGACTGAGAGTTCTCAATTTCCACTGGTACCAAGGTTAACCCCTTATTCACTGAACCAAAGCCATCTGACACAAATAACTGCATTCCTTTCCAACCAAGTCAGGCACCTCCAACCTTAACTGAGATTCAACACAAGATTCAGTACCCTGTGAATCTACAGGTCCTTCAACAACCTGAACACAGGCAATTGGGACAGCTGCCTCTTCTGGGCTTTCATCACTTGTCTCTGTTTCAAATTCAAGGTCAACCCGAACCTCCCAACTAATCTCTGGGTAACAGTCATCTGGAGTAATCTCAACCTTTTGGGTTAAAACAACTTCGTCTGCTTTCTTAGCAGACTCCCGCAGGGTGGTGGCATCCTCTTCAGCTGGGTATGCCCCTATATCATAGGGGACACAACTTTTAAATTCATCAAACAACACAAGCCCTTTTAAGCTGTAAGAATCATCAGGGCCCAACACTAGACCTCTCAGCTGCCATATCTCCCTCTCGAACTGTCTCTGTCTTTCTGCCTCTCCTCTCTGTTTGTCTGCCTCTCTAGCCTTATGAACCCTCTGCTTTTCTGCTTCATCAGCTTCGAGCTGTTTTAATTTCAATTTCAATTTCAATTTCAATTTCAACTGAACCTCAGCCTCAGGAGGTTTCCTTCCAACAAACATATCTCGCACATCCTCTTCAAATGTTCCTTTGGATATATAATGTCGTGTTATTAACGCCTGTATTAACACCTTCCTCATTCTAGTGGCCACCTTAACTTTTAACTTGTGAGCATTCCCAAAAGCACACGCCTCAGGGATTGGTTCTGCCACAAACTTGCTAACTCCAAACTCCATTTCTGCTGACATTCCACACAAGCAAATCAGAAGGGATTTTCCCCAATCAATTCAAACAAGCCTCCCAACCAATGTGTTCATATCATAGATGCAGGCCCCAATTTTGTCATGTACCCCATGACAGGTTAAAGAACAAGCAGAAATGGAAAACACCTTCAAGTCCAGTATTACTATTAGCTAATATTATTTATTAGTAACTATGCAATACAGTAATATAACTGCAGATATATCAAACAGGTTAACAATGATTATATATAAGTAAGTGTGGAAATATATGAAAACCAAGCTTCTTCAAGTATAGGGGTAAACAGATACAGTCTTATGATGATGAGTAAAGTTCAGTTCAGTTCGTGGTATTGAGTTGAGTAGTGATGGAGAGAGAGAGAGAGGGAGAGATTTGAGTCTTCAGGTGAGCTGACACCATCGATCTTCCCGTTGTCATCCAAAATCCTTTAGAAGTCACCAACTGTGACCACAACAAAGGGGACCATTCTTCTGTGATGGAATTATCAACCCAAGCGAGGGTTGGACACACAAACAACTCCCCACCGGTCACTCCCTTTTCACACTACGAGAGCCACTGATCGATCCGCCTGATCGATCCTCCAAATCCCACTTTTTCTGTGGGCACAACAAAGCTCATTCAGTGTCTAAAATCATGTGGCTTGGTCTATCATCTGAGCTTCTATTTATCTCACTGTGCTGAATACCAACTGTTACTCAAACAGCTCCTCCCTTCTCTTTCTGTAAGAACTTCCAAGCAGGCAGTGTCCTTGTAGAAATGTAAACATACCATGAGCAGTCTTCGCTTCTCTCTCTCTTAAAAACAAGATGTCGATGTTAAATAACTCTCTCTCTCTTTTCAAAAGCACAGTTCATAGGGGTGATCAAGCACAGTTCATAGGGGTAATTCAGGACCCCATCACAGAAGACACTTTGTATTAACCAAAGACTCTCACTGATTTCTATAGGTGTACTGTGGAGAGCATTCTAACTGGTTGCATCACCATCTGGGATGGAGCAGCCACTACAAAGGATCAGAAAAACTGCAGAAAGTTGCAGACTTAGCCAGTACCATTATGGGCACCAGCCTCCCCAGCATCGAGGACATCTTCAAAAGGCAATTCCTCAGCAATGTGGCGTCAATCACTAAGGACCACCTAGGGCATGCCCTCTTCTTATTGCTACCCTCAAAGAGGTACAGGAGCCTGAAGACACACACTCAACATTTTAGGAACGGCCTCTTCCCCTCCACCATCACATTTCTGAATGTACACTACCTCATTATTATGTTAAATCTTCTTTTGTTCTTTTTTTGCGCTAGTTAATTAATTCAAATATAGGTATACCTGTTTAATATATATTATGATATATATATTATTTTCTTTATTATTATGTTTTCAACTGTACTGTTGCCGCATAATAACAAATTTCATGACATAAGCTGGTGATAATAAACCTGATTCTGATTCTGCTTAGCAAAGATAATGATATAATGATTATGAACAATAATTAGTGATATAAGGCCGTCACCCTTTAAAGATTGTTTTTTGACAAATGCTCTCCGGGCAGTAAAAATAATGCAGTGAAAATTCCAGAAGCACTCTGTGAAGAGCCCTTGAATAAGCTAAACTACCTTGTTGAGCTTCTTGTATCTCCTGTGAATCAGTCTGAACACTCTGCAAAGGACTTCATTAGTGGATAAGAGCTCACTGAAAGCACATGCTTTACTATAATGACCATGCAGTGTGAATTTAACTTGCAGTCTGTGTTAAACTGAAGAGGTGAGTGGGTAACATTCATCATAATCTCTGTGCCCATTACATATGATGATCTGTCAAACAGCAATAACATCATATTTACTTGTAACATGTATTTTTATCAACTAATCAAAATAATTTGTTTGTTATTATTGCTCTCTGCATTCACCTTTTGATGGAGTAAAGCGGAGTAGTGATTGAAACCAAGCTGTGTCTCATCTAGCATTCTCCACCTCCAGAGAGCTTGCAGACATAATGTTCTGGAAACTGATGAGCTCTCACAATTGTCTGTTAATATGTCACAACATTACACACCAAAAACTAGTTTGGTTATGAGAACCTGGTGTAGCCCCCCTGGCCACCGTCAGGGTTGCTCGGCTCGCTGTCGTCGAGGGAAACAGCCCTTGGCCCCACCAAACTGGGTAATTAGTTTGTGTGGATGCTGTGTGATGTACCCCACCCCGCCCAAATAACAGACAATACACCAGATACGATTAAATGATTTACCGTTTATAGATATTACTGGAACTATATAATTAATAGACAATAAAATATAAAAGGAAAATAAAAGGCACCACACTTACCAAAGTTCGAAATTTCGTGCACAAACAGTTGGAGCTCAGGACCCTTCTTCTTCACCCTGTGACCCCTCGGACCACCTCGACTGGCCGCCTGGAACCAACAACGGTGGTCGACCAGATGCTCCACATGAGTTCTCTCCGTCTCCTCGCTGAACGCCCTCCTTGGGGTCCGACCCCGTTAGCGGACATCACAGCACCTGATCCATCCTTTGTCTCTCTCTCCCGCCTTCTCCCCCAAAACCCCGCGCATACAATATCTTACAAATGCACCAAAAACATGACAACTATCCCAATTGGTTCATAACGTCTTCTTATCAGTAACGTGATTCAACAAACTGCTAGCGGGAGGACTCTCTCAGCATTTAACATAACAAAGAAGCCATTTTAATTAGCCTATGCAGTAACATAAGAGACGAAACCCCCTTACACTGGCTTAAAAATTCAGTAATACGGAAGCTGCAGGGCGCGAGAAACTACAGAATCCGTTCTGGAGAGTGCAAAGGAAAACAGCAGATAAATCTATCAGTGGAGTTGGTTCTGAGAGGTCATAAATGAAAAGTTGTGGAAGTCAAGGTACCGTGCAATGCTTCAACAGGAATCCGGTAATCTTCAGGGATGAATTATTAGTCAGAACACTGCGTTAAGTGGAAATCTGAACCAAGAAATGCTCAAGAACTGAGCATACAGACAGTGTTGTGAGTGGTGAGTAATTGACTACAGAGTCAAGAGCTGGAGTTCAGGTGTCATAGAGACATAATGCACTACAATACATACAGGGCCTTCAGCCCATCTAGTCCATGCTGACTTATTCTTCTTCCTAAACCCATCTGCCTGCTCTGGTCCATAGTCCAACCCTCTCATCCATATATCCATTGAAACATCTGATTACTATTTCAATTGAACCTACATCTACCACTTCTGTGGCAGCACGTTCCATACTTATACTGTAAGCTTTGAAAACATTTCCCACTGTACACTACGCCCTCAGTCCTGATGTCATCCACAAACATGTTGATCCGGTTTACCACATTATCAACTAAATCATTAACATAGATGATAAACAACAAATACCCAGCACTGATCCCTGCAGCAAACCAGTCAGAGATACAACAAATCTTTCCTTTATCCCGCAAAGCCATTGCTGAATCCAATTTACTACTTCATCCTGAACACCAAATGACATAATCAATCTTCAAGATGAATATCCTATGTGGGACTTTGGCAAAGTTCATGTAAGTAACATCCATCAATTTACCTGTTAACCTCTTTGAAAAACACTATAAGATTGGTTAGACATAACTTACCATGCACAAAGCAATGTTGACTATCCCTTATCAGGCCTTGTCTATCCAAATATTTATATATCCTGTTCCATAAAATAATTCACTGATGTCAGGCTCGCCAGACTATAATTTCCTGGGTTATTCTTAGAGCCTTGAACAACAGCACAACATTTGCTATCTTGCAGTCCTGTGGATAAAGATTTCTAAATTGATCTCTGCCAGGGTCTCTGCAATTTCTGTACTCGCCTCCCACTAGGTCCAACAAGACAGACACCCTGATTTGCCTCAATGTGCCTCAGCTCAGATGGTTGCTGAATGGGATTAATTGAGAATCACCAACTGATGGGGTTGACGGAGGGGCTGAGAAGTTACACTTAACTAATTCAATTAAAAGGAGATCTAACTACATTGTCTTTCCAAAGCTGGGTTGGGACCTATTCACAGAGGCTCCCTTCAAATCATTCTACTTCAGAGATATTAGTTCTGTGAAAACTTTGCTTCTCTGGCTGCCCAGCAAGAATTGTGTTTCTGAGGTCTGTAGAAGAAATGCCCCAGCAATGCATTAAAGGAAGGTTGGATGGGGGATATTTTTAGGTGTAGAAATGATGTAGAAAATGCATCATCGGTTAAAGAGAGATTCACACTGAAAGAATCTATTTGAGTTTTGTCACTGGCAGGATTTGAACAGAAAATGATTATAGTGGTACTCTGGAAAACAATACAAGTAGTGCGGAAAGAAACGTGCTTACAAATTGGACTTTGTATCAATGCCTCAACTAACAAATTTAGATCTAAAGCAAATGTTTTAGAGCTCTTTAGAGCACTGAATGTCAATTAGGATAAACTCAAGGCATTGAAATAAATAAAAAGGGAGACTAGTGACCTTTGAACTTTCTACATCTGTGAAGGTATCACTGGAGGAATTGGACTTACAACAAAGAACACTATTGGAGCAAGCAAAACCTTGGATCTCTGACATTCCTTTTAAAATAGACAAGCAGCACATGTCTGATCGCTCAATCACAGTTGGGAATTGCTCCATGAATCTATTGACTTTACAATCCTCACCCTCCCCCAACAGGGTTCTCAGCCTTTAGCAAGTTTCTCCATTCCCATCAACCAAGTCATGCCTGCTCTTAACTTTGTGGTGAATACTGTGTCCCAAAAGCAATCAGACTTTTGTTTATTAACTTTGTTTACAATAGATGCTTTTCCAATGTCTGCTTTTGCTACTTTCGAAGTTCAGAGTTTTCAGTTACGAAGTCTAGCATGAAAACGAATAAGAAGATTCTGTATTTATAAACACTTAAAATTAATTTTGATTATTTTGTGATTTTATAATTTTAGTTGCCTCATTTTCTCTATTCCATTGTTCTTACTTCTAGTTAACTGAAACTGATGAAAACATCATAACTGTTGAGGCACTTTCTGTACAAGTTTTTATACTTTGACCTTTGCAATTAAATATTATTGCTTCAGGAACTGAGATATTCCACAAAACTGCCCATGAGCCCAAAGTGAATAATCACCATGCCGAGAATCCACAAATGCCACCATTTCATGGGATTCCCAGGAGGGTCTTAGGTTCAAGGACAGAAATTATCAGATTTTAAATACAGTTTTTTCAAAGTTTGCTATGAAGCTCACAATTGTTTCCATATTGGATTTTAATGATATTATTCATAGTTTAAAATCATGTTACACTTATTCTGTCATCCTTTAGTAATAAATCCTTCTTTGCTTTACATTTTAATGCTTCCATTACTATTCTTAAATATAACAAAGTATATATCTTAATGTACTTAAGATATTTGGAAAAATATTTCGTAAAAAATGGATAGCTGGCACAACCCCTTTAAGGGTCCAAGACCATCCTGCTAATTGGCACTTACGTTTTGGGCACCAAGAATTGAGTATTTAAAGAACACCTGAACAGAGCCTCAGTGCTCAATGGCAAACCAACCAGTGATATCATCTAGTGTTTTGTTTTGTGCCCTGTTGTCGATCCATATTTATTCTATGTCTCCATCCTAGCCTCCTAGCCTCGGTTACTCCAGCATTTAGAACCAAATCATCCTCGTCAAGGACTCTTGTCACAGTGTGATTGAGCCAGTATGGACCCAGCGGGGTATCCGAGTCTTTTGTCTGCTGTGACCAGCCACAGCGAGAAGATTGCCCAACCTCACCTGCAGATACATTGCAAGCAGGATTAAGCAAAATCCCAAGACATTCTACAAGTATGTGAAGAGCAAGAGGATGAACCGTGTGAGAATTGGATCAATCAGGAGTGAAAGTGGAAATGTACGTGGAGCTGAAGAAGGCAGCCAAGGTATTTAATGAATGCTTTGCTTCAGTATTTACCAGTGAAAAGGTCCTTGGCAAACGTGGGGATGACTTACAGCGGACTGAAATGCTTGAGTGTATGACATTACGAAAAGATACGCTGGAGTTTTTGAAAAGTATTAAGTTAGATAAGTTGCTGGGACTGGATGAGATATACCCCAGGATACTGTGGAAAGTGAGGGAGGAGATTGCTAAGTCTCCGGTGATGATCTTTGCATCATCAATAGGGACGGGAGAAGTACCCAGGCATTGGGAGTTTGCAGGTATTGTTCCCTTGTTCAAGAAAGGGAATAGAGATAACCCAGGAAATTATAAACCAAAGAGTCTTACATCAGAGGTGGGCAAGTTGTTGGAGAAGATCCTGAGAGGCACGGTTTATGAGCATTTGGAGAGACATATTCTGATTAGGGATAGTCAGCATGGTTTTGTCAAGGCCGGGTCATGCCTCATGAACCTGATTGAATTCTTTGAAGATGTAACAAAGCACATTGATGAAGGTAGATCAGTGGATGTAGTGTATGTAGTGTATATAGATTTCAGTAAGGCATTTGATAATGTTCCCCATGCGATGCTCCTTCAGAAAGTAACAAGGCATGGGATCCAAGGAGACCTTGCTTTGTGGATCCAGAATTGGCTTGCCCACAGAAAGCAAAAGGTGGCTGTAGATGGTTCGTATTCTGCATCGAGGACAGTGACCAGTGAGGTTCCGCATGGATCTGTTCTGGGACCCCCTCTTCTATGTGATCTTTTTTCATAAATGACCTGGATGAGGAAGTAGAAGGGTAAGTTTGCTGATGACACTAAAGTTAGGGGTGTTGTGGATAGTCTGGAGGGTTGTCAGCACGACATCACTAGGATGCAGATACTGTGGAGAGAGTGCAGAGGAGATTTACAAAGATGTTGCCTGGATTGGAGAGCATGCCTGATGAGAACAGATTGAGTGAACTTGACCTTGTCTCCTTGGAGTGATGGAGGTTGAGTGGTGAATTGATAGAGGTTTATAAGATGATGAAAGGCATGGATTGTGTAGTTAGCCTGTGGCTTTTTCTCAGGGCTGAAATGGCTAACATGAGGGGGCATAGTTTTAAGGTGCTTGGAAATGTCAGAGGTAAGTTTTTCACATAGAGAGTTGTGGGTGCATGGAATGCCAGCAAGGGTGGTAGAGGCAGATACAATAGAGTCTTCTAAGAGACTCTTAGATAGGTACCTGGAGCTTGGAAAACTAGAGGGCTATGCAGTAGGGAAATTCTAGGCAGTTTCTAGAGTAGATTACATGGTCGGCACAACATTGTAGGCCAAAGGGCCTGTAATGTGCTGTAGATTTCTGTGTTTCTATGACCTCCAGGTAGCCATTTGTCAATGATCACAAGGAGGAAGCCATAATTTCTTGGGAGAGCTAGTCGGTTGCTCTGCAGAGTTAGTACATCTTCCAAGCCTGTAGAGATCATATGGTGACCCGGGCTCTTGCCGCTGTTTCCTCATTCAATACTCATTAGTGTTCAATCACCAGCCATCCTGGTTCCCTTCGGAGAGGTGTCCTTCACTATCTCTCTTCTGACTGGAAGGGCCCTGGCCTGGGCCACTGCACATTGGGAACAAAGGTCGGAGGCTTGCTCAATTTCGAGAAATTCATGGCTGCTATGAGGAGGGTGTTTCATCACCCTGCCAGAGCCAGCTGAGCCTCATCTGATGAAGATTTGACAGGGTAGATGGTCAACGGCCAACTTCACTGTCGAGTTTCAGCCCTTGGCCTAAGAGAATGGCTGGAATGGGGAGGCCTTTGTTACTCTATACTGTCGCGGACTCTGAAATGAACTGAAAGAAGCCCTCTCCTTGGGAGAGCCAGCAGAGGACTTAGAGGTTCTAATCAACCAATCCACTTGTCTATATAATCATCTGGCATCGTAAGTGGTACTACATCAAGAATGCTAGCTCAAGCTCGGCCTCAATGCATCGTAGTTCCAACCCCTGATCTTGCACCGTGACCTGCCCATCCTCTGTTCAGTACTCACTCAAACCCATGCGGATCACCTGCACTAGATCTATCAGAGTCAAGGCTGCTGCTATGTGGCAAGACAGGTTACCTGCGGGCTGATTGCCTGAGGCTGCAGTAGTCAGGAGAACAGCAAACACTATCTAGTGTTGGGAGAATTGTGATGGTAGCAGCCATAGAGTCTGAGGCAGGGATCACCTGGGGCAAGAACTGGAGGCAGGTGAGGGCTCTTGTGGACTCTGGGGCAATGGGTAGTTTTCTGGACATTGGAACTGCCTGTTGGCTTGACAGGCTACTGTGAGAGTTGATCCATTTCCTGGCTGCAACTGTCTTGGATGGCTGCCACTAGGTTCCAAGCAGATGCAGCTCCAGACTGTGGTCTTGCACTTGAGGATAGCGGGTCATATGGAAGACATTATTTCTGCATTATTGACTCTCCACTCATACCCCTGATCCTTGGGTGGCCTTGGCTCTCCCAGCGTAAACTATCTGTGAACTAGAGGGAGGGGAGAATCATTGCTTGGTCCAGTCATTGTAAGAGACTATGTTTGCAGTGTGTGTTCTGGCCCCCAGACTCCCCCAAGACCAACGACCAACAAGGAGGCAGCCTTCAGTGTGAGATAACCTGAGTTCTTCTGGAGATCCTTAAGGACCGGTTCCAGACAACGGGACTCTGCGTATCCTGACCCTGTCTAGTCGGGACTGCATGAGAATCTCTTGTTCAGGAGAAGACCAAAGCGATGCCCGAACAGTCTGGAAGACTTGCAGCTGAACCTAAGGAATTCAGCCAGCAGGTCTTGTGGAAAGGAAAGATTCCTATATGCAGATCTTTGATTCTATAAGTAATGCCTAGCTGTCACTGCCTGAGGATATGGGGTTCTGGAGGAGAATACAACTCTCAAACTGGTTGTCTACAAGGACTTGGAGGAGGTCTTCAGCAAGGGAAAGGCCTTGATGCTTTCACCGCACTGACCCTACAACTGTGCTGAAGACCTGCTGCCTGGTACTTGCCCTCTGCGGAGTCAGTTGTACACGTTCTCAGGCCCAGAGGAAAGTGCAGTGGAAGAGTAGATAAAGGAAGCTCTAGCCATGGGCTTCATTCAGCCCTCCACCTCACCAGCTGGCACTGGCTTCTTCTCTGTGCAAAGGAAAGATGGGAGCCTGTGGCCATGCATTGATTGTAAACAGCATAATGGCCAAGAATTGTTACTCCCTTCCACTCATGAGTACGGCCTTTGAGCTGCTGCAAGGGGCAAAAGTATTTATGAAGTTAGACATATGGAGTGCATACTATCTGGTCTGTATAAAGGAGGAAAGGAAGACCATATTCAATACACTGACGAGGTACTATGAGTACCCGGTTATAACCTTCCGTCTTTTGAATGCTCGAGCAGTCTTTCAGATCTTTATAAACAACGTGCTCCAGGAAGAAGTATGCCCTCTCTACTTGAATTTATCCTAATCTTCTCAAAGACCATGGAGGAGCAAGTTGCTCACGTCAGGGACATCTTAATGTGACTTGAGGACCGTGGACTTTATATCAAGCTAGAGAAGTCTATATTTCATGTGACAAACATTTCAGTTTTAGGTTTCATCACCTCCAATGGCAATCTCAAGATGGACCGTATCAAGACCTAGGCATTCAGAAACCGGCCACAACTATCCAGCGTCAAACAAGTCTAATGACTGCTGGGGTTTGTAAATTTTTACTGGAAGTTCATCAGGAACTTCAGCTCAGTAGCAGCTCTGCTGTTAGTGCTAACCAAGAAATCCTTGGGCCCTTTTGTCTGGACTACTGAAGCAGAGGCTGCTTTTGCTGAGCTCAAACAATGGCTCATATCAGCTTCTGTCTTGGTTTCTCCTAACCTGGACCTTCCCTTCATCGTGGGGGTGGATGCCTCGGACAATGGAGTGGGTGCAGTGTTGTCTGAATGGTCACTTTTGGACAGTAAACTGACCCTTGCGCATTTTCTCCGGGCAGCGAGAAACTACATCAGGAATCAGGAGCTTCCTGTTGTTAAGTTAGCTTTGGAGGATTGGCATCACTGGCTAGAGGGGGCCAAAAACCTGGCTCATATTCAGGAGGCCAAGAGACTGAAATTCAGGCAGACCAGATGGTCTGTGTTCTTTAATTTCATCCTGACCTATTGACTAGGGTCAAAGAACCAGAAACCAGATACCTGTCCCGTCAGTTTGACGAATCCAAACGAGAGGAGCAGCCTACAACCATTTTGCCCCAAGCCAAGGCGGTAGCGCCAGTTCATTAGAAATGAATGTTCTTGTTCACAAAGCCCAAGCACAAGGGGAGATTCCTAAGAATAGTCCTTTGGGTCAGTTGTTCATCCCAAGTTCTGTCTGGTCCCAGGTACTCCAATGGGGGTATCTATTGACAATGACTGCTCACCCAGGAATTGGCAGGACCCATGAGTTTATCAAGAGAAGGTATTGGTGACCCAGAAAGATGAAAGAGGTTCAGAAATATGTGCAGGTATGTGAGCTGTGTGCCCATAACAAGGAGCCCTGTACCCAACCTTAAAGGTTCCTCCACTCCCTACCTGTTCCAGAAAAACCATGAGCTTTGTCATGGATCTTCCACCATCCTAGGGAAACACTGTCATCATGGTAATTGATCCTTTTTCAAAAGCCTGCAGGTTCATTGCCTTGGACAAGCCATCTGTTCTGGACCAGGTCTTCAGGATCCATGGATTCCTGGTGGACATTGTCTCAGATCGTGGTCCACAATTCACATCATATTTGTAGAGGGCATTCTGTAAGCTGATTGGAGCATCACAAGTCATCCCTTTAGGATTCACCTGCAGTCTAATGGCCAAGACGGAGCAGTCTAACTAAGATATGGAATGAACTCTAGGATGCCTGGCCTGAGGAGTGGTGTGACCATCTGATGTGGGCAGAGGTCACGCACAATGCATTACAGCATTCGGTGCACAGATGTCACCATTCGAGTGCCAGTTTGCTTATCCCCTTTCTGGAACAGAAGGCTGAAGTTGAGCTTCCTAGATCTGAAACTTTGTTCAATGCTGCAAGCAGAAATGGATTAGGGCCAAAGTGATTTTACTGGTCTCTACCCAGAACGCAGAGAACAAGGTGAAACAAAAGAGAAGGCAACACTCACAACATGCTGGAGGAACTCAGCAGGTCGGGCAGCATCCGTTGAAATGATCAGTCAATGTTTCGGGCCAGAACCCTTCATCAGGACTTCATTCCGGCCCGAAACATTGACTGATCGTTTCCACGGATGCTGCCCAACCTGCTGAGTTCCTCCAGTGTGTTGTGAGTGTTGCTTTGACCCCAGCATCTGCAGAGTATTTTGTGTTTATAAAAGAGGAGGTAGCCTGGGCAACAGGTCTGGCTGTCTATTCATGATTTGCCTCTCCGGATAGAGTCTAGAAAGGTGGTGCCCAAGGTCATTGAACCCTTCAAAGTCCCGAAGGATCAAACCCAAAAGCGTACACCAGGCAGCTCCCCAATACCCAAAGATCAAACCCACATTCCAAATCTCTAAATTAAAACCTGTTAGTACCAGCCCCATTGTCCTGCAGCCACCTAGGTTTATCGATGGGGAATAGGTCTTCATGGCAAGAAGTCTTGGACTCACAAACTGTTTGTGGTGTTCAGACTGAGAGGAATTCAGAATCGAGGAGAGGTGCTGGGTGCCTGAAAGAGACGTCTTGGATCTGATTCTCATCCACAACTACCATCACCATCTCTCTGAGCAGTGAGGGTCGTCAGGAGCCAGCCATTAGGAAGGGGGTCCTGTTATGAGATGCACCCAACCGCCTCACCTTCTGGGGTTTAGACACCCTGACTATCCAGAGCATGGATAGCTGAGGATTCAGACAATCCCGATAATTGGCAATCATGTTTTGGGCGCCAAGAATTGAGCATTTAAGGAACACCTGAACGGAGCCTCAGTACTCAATCATAAGCCCAACCAGAGATATCATCCAGCATTTTGTTTTGTGCTCAGTTCTCGATCCAGTTTTATTCCATTTCTCGATCCTAGCCTTGGATATGCCAACACTTGGGTTCAAGTCATCCTTGTCAAGGACTCTCATCACACACACCTCCATAGAGATGCCTTCTATGTGAAAAGTTGACTTACTCTACTCTAAGACTATTATATGAGCTGTTCCTACCAATAATTTCATTGACAGACCAGGCATATTTAGATGAGTATGGACAATAAATTCTACTTGGTCATTTATCTGTCCTGTTGCTGCTGGCTCTGTCTGACAACTATATCCTTGTGTACTTTTCCAACTCAGTTGATGGTGCTAGCTGTGATCGTAATTGCTCAACTGAGAAACTGTATTGTTATAGTTTTCTGTTAGGAAAACAGATGAAACGCAGACTACTGCTTTATCTAATATCCATTTAATGCATGTGTTTGGAAATTCAACTGCACAACACTTTGTTCAGAAGTATGCAATCAAAATTCAGGCTTCCCAGATGAAGCACAATATAACCATTTCATCATTTAGAAAATTCAACCAATAAGTACCTTTGCCGCCCTTTGAGGTGATTTTAGCATTAGTCCGCATGGAAAAGTGTCATACCCCATGCTGCATTTGTTTTAGAGCATTGCTGGGGGTTCTGGAGAACTTTGCCTTGAAGCTTCATATTGTTAGCTATCAGGGCAAGGTGATTTTACTCTCAATAGCCTGAGAGACCTGCAAGTTAGATATTTATTTACCTATCCAGCTAGGCCCCAAGCATAGCATGAGGTTTCCATCTGCTTTCAATTTACAAATCCCTTCATGGTGTACTGCTAGACCGTCAAATTCCTCCCCTATCAATTCACTGCTAGATACCCCCTCCTCCCTTTCCAAATTACTGCCTGATACCCATGTCCTCATCAATCTAAAGTACTCTCTGATCACCCAAATCTACTGTTCACAATATATACTTGCTGCCTTTGCCCTCTGCCCAACGTAATGTTGGATCACCTATAGAGTCAGAGAAAACTACAGAACAGAACCAGAACCATCTGCCCATTAAGTCTGTGTCAAAAAATTAATCTACCGTACCTAATCCAATGGACTCACACCTGAACCATAGCCCTCCATATAACCTCCCATCAATGTACCTATTAAAATTATTCTCTAAAGTTGAAAGCAAGCACATATACACTTTTGCTAGCAGCTCATTCCACCCTCTCACCATCCTCTGATTGAAGAAATTCTCCATCATGTTCCCCTTAAATATTTCATCTTTCACCATTAACTCATGACCTTTAGTTCTAGTTTCACCCAACCTCAGTGCAGAAAGCCTGTTTGCATTTACCTTATCTATACCCCTCATAATTTTGTACACCTCTATCATATCTCCCCTCATTTTTCCGTGCTCTGAGGATTAAAGTCCTAATGTATTCAACTTTTCCCAATATCTCAAGTGCTCAAGACCTGGCAAAATCCTTGTAAATTTTCTCGGCACTTTTTCAATCTTATTGACATCTCTTCTGTAGGTAAATGACCAAAACTGCACATGATACTCCAAGTTAGGCCCCACCAATGTCTGAACATAACATCCCATCTGAATACTATGATTTACTGTATGAAGGCGAACGTGCCAAAGGCTTCTTTTAGAATGCTTTCTAACTGTGACATCACTTTCAATGAGTTATGGACTTGTATTTCCGAATCCCTCTGCTCTAGCACACTCCTCAGTTCCCTACCACTCACTGTGTAAGAAGTGGGACAGGCAGTCGTGGAGATCCTGGGACATAAATGACCACCAAAATTGTTTCTCGATAAACTCCTAGATCTGTTGAATTCCCAGACCTTCAACCAGATGGGAGGAGTAACCCTATTCCAACACTTTGGGGCGCACTGTGGTAGGGATGAACAGTCAGTTGGGATCTGACTGGGCCTGATCTGTCTGCTGGGTGGCCCTGATCTTCACCTCTATTCCCTAAAACATTGAAGCAGCAATGCATGGGGGAGGAAGGATGGGCTCTGCATTGTCCTCAGATCTGCTGAAGTGATGGGAGAGAGTGTCGGCCTCGGTATTCTTGCTGCCAAAACGATAGGTGAGGCTGAAATTAAACCAGGTGAAGAAGAGAGCCCAAAGGCCTTGATTGGACTGAGTGTCTTAGTATCCCAAATGTTGGAGAGGTTCTGTGATTTGTCCAAACCCAAAAGGGATACTCTTCCCCCTCCAGCCAGTGTCACCAGTCTTCCAAGGCCTCCTTGACAATCAGAATTTCTCATTCCCAACATCATATTACTTTTGCTGGAGCCAAACGACAGGAAAGAAATGCACAAGGGTACAGCCGGCTGTCTGCAGAAAAGCACAGAGAGTATGACTCCTATGCTGACATCTGAGGCATCCTGCTCAGATGAATAGCTGGGATGGGTCTGAATGTTGCTGCACTGGAGAAGCTTCACTTTAGCTCCAAGAATGTTTCCTCTGCAGCATTTGTCCGATGGAATACTGTAGAGGTCTTCCTGGTGAGTCCATTTATGGGGGCCGTGATAGAGCTGAAATTTTGGATGAAAGATCGTGAACCCCATGAAGTGCCGTACCTGTTTGGACATAGATTCCTTGGGCCCCTCCATTCCATGACTTCCTGAACTTTACTGGAAGGGGTAAATATATAGCTCAGAAGTGACAACTGGTCTTTATGGAGTTCACACTTCTCTGGCCTGGTGTTCATGTTATTATTGAAGACCTGTCTGAGAATCCTCCAGACATGCCTGGTGAGAGCAGAAGTAGATCAGAATGTTGTCCAGATACTGATTCAACATGTCCCTAGAGCACATTGTTGAATTGGGCCTGAAAAACAGAGGCACTAGCTAAAGCAAAGGGTACACATAGTGGCTAGGGGAGGAGTTGAAACCAGTCTTCCACTCATCCCCTTCATTGATACGAACCAGATTATAACCATTGCGTAAATCTATCTTGGAAAATATGATTGCCTTTGGAGATATTCGAATGGAGAGACAAGCAGGGGAAGAGAGCAGGGCTCTTCACAGTGATATTGTTTAGGGGCTGATAATCAATGTTGGGATGAAGCTTGCAATACTTCTTGCTCATGACATAGAAACCCATCCCTGTTGGTGAGTTTGACAGATGGATAAACCCCAAGGCCAATGTATTCTTCCATGGCTCTTGTTTCTGGATGAGAGACAGAAAAGAGCTGACCCTGGGCAGGACTAGTACCAGGTAAGAGGTCAATGGCACAGTCTTATGGCTGGTGTAGAGGCAGGGAGGTGGCCTTTTTTAACTGAAGAGCTCAAAAAGATCAGCGTATTCAGCCAAAATACCAGGAATACCAGGCAGGTCCACATCAGTGGTTGACACAGGAGGGATTTGCAGACCAGAGCTTGAGCTGGACCTAGACGGGTAGACAGGCGTGATGGTCCCCATTTCTTGGGGTGCTTTAAGTATCAACCAATTTGTGGGTTATGTTGGGATAACCAGGGGAGACCAAGTACCAGTGGCAGTTCAGGCAAATCAACCAGATAGGAGAGTTATTTCCTATAGTTGACTTCCAGCACAAGTTGGAGGGGCTTGTTGGAAAGGTGGATATGGATGGTGCCCAGAGGTCGACCATCCAGGGCCTTTACACCAATCTTTTCTCTCAATTTCTGCATTGGAGCTCCCCATCTTTAAGCTAAAGAGATGTCCATGAGATTCCCAGCTGTTCCAAAGTTGATAAACCCCTGAGGTTCATGGTTATAGGACCCCCATGACAACGAAGCTTGGAGCATCACACAATTAGCGGAAGCCAATTGCAGAGAGAATCTACTTTTCAGGACTCCCTTCCTTGCTGACAGGTATCCTTTTTTACTGAATGCTTGGGACATGATGCCTGAAAATGTCATAGATCATAACTATTGATTATTGCCTATTCTCCTGAGATGATATCGTTCCTCCTGAGATAGATGCACGTGGCTTACTTTCGTAGGCTCCTCTGTGAACTGGGTACTGGGTGATGAGGGAGAGAGTGAAGTCAGTTGGTGATCCATAGAGCAGGAAGCTTGAGACATCCCTTCTCTGTGTGACTGAGTTACCCAGTCGACAACTCGAATAGCCAGGTTAATCTGGTCATCCAGACTGTCCTGCTCACCTCAGATAGCAATCTCTTGCTGAACTCCTGTGTTCAGTTTGAACTGGAATGCAGTGTTGGGGGACCTCTCATTCCATCCTGTCTCCACCACAAGTATTCGAAACTTAACTGCATAATCCCACACTGACCTTCTGCCTTGGCAGAGGTCCAGAGGTTGGTGGGCAGCTTTCTGACCCTGTACTGGAAGGTTAAAAACTTTCCTTAACTTGGCAGCAGAATTTCAAAGTGACTGGGCTGTAGGGGAAACCTTACTCCTGCGGAGCATTGAACAGGTTGAGTGAAGGTCCATCCAGGAGATTACCACGTACGCCAATTTTCACACATCACCACCAAACTAACCAGGCTGGGCTTGAAAAGTCAGCTCACATGGGGTAATGAAATTCTCGCAGCTGTCTGGTTCACCAGAGTATCTGCCTGGTGGAGGAATACTCAGTTCTCGGATGGACACAGGAGTTGATTCAGGTCTGGATGCAGGAGTCAAGGCATTAGTGGCCGAAGTTGTTGGGGCAGTATAAAAGGAATATCTGCAAGATGCTGGGAGTGGGGTTGATGTGGCCAAAGGCTACTGAATTCCATTTCCGAGAATACTAATGGCTGTCAGCTGGTTCTCATTTGCCCTCTGCCCTATAAGGTTCATGGACTGCGACTGTAAGAGCTGAAATTGCTGTTATTTGAATCTGATTTTCTGCTGTACCTTTGCTGCGAGGATGACACCTGTTCCTCCAGCTGAGACAGGGCTTGTTGAACTGAGATATTCTGTCACATTGCTTCGGTCACTTCTCCCAACATAGATTTGATTGCCTATAACTTCTCCCCTATCTGGATAATAAACCTCAGGCCCAAGATCAGCTCTCTCTCTCTGCTGGGTCCATTTTTGCGGTTAAGGCTTGTCATCAAAATGTTCAGATATGACCCAAGTGCAGAGAGACACTGAAGTGGGTGAACCGTTCACTGACTTTAATGAGAACTGTTTCAGAATTTAAAGAAAAAAAAATAAACATTAGGTCAACATGGCTATTAACTAAAACTCTCCAAATGAAAGTTAAATGCCAACACTGCAGCTGGAATCAAAACTAAATACTAAATGAATATTGCTCCTTTATAGTACAGGCCGAAATCTTGGTCCTCTTTCCCATACATGGACAAGGGTAAGCAGGGAGCATAAGTGTTGCTGTGCTTTTGGCCAAGTCTTGTCAAGACTAGAATGAAAAGAAGGGGGTTAGATACCACCACAACGAAACAGTAATTAGCTGAAATGTGCATACCCATGAGTGTGATTGCTGAACCTGTTCTGTAGCTCCCCTGTGTGGGTGCATAAACCCTGCAACAGAGTCCATCGTTGTGACACTTTTTTTGAACAATGAAACAATATTAGCTATCCTCCAACCCTCCAACACCTTACCCTATGTCTAAGCATGTTTCAAATATCTCTACCAGGGCCCCTGCAATTTCTGCACTTGCCTCCCACAGTATCCAAGGAAGCACCTTTTAAGGACCCGGGGATTTATTCACTCTAACTTGCCTGATGACAGCAAACACATCCTTCTCTGCAGGCTGCATACAGTCCGTAACCTCTCTACGGCTTTGTCTCACTACTATGGACACAATGTCCACTGCCCGAGTAAATACAGATGCGCATAACCCACTTAAGAACCACCCCATCCCCCAATCTCTTGTGGCTCCATGCATAGATGATTACTTTGAAATTCCAGAGGACCAACTTTCTCCCCTGTAATCCTTTTGCTTTTGGTATATCTGTAGAAACCTTGGGATTCTTATGTACTTTGCCTGTTAGAGCAAAGATTGTCCTGATTTCTTAATTGTTCTCTTGAATTTCTTATACTCCTCCAGAGCCTCATTTGCTGCTTCCTGTCTATACCTGCAATGCACCTATGGTTTTCTTAACCACTGCCTCAATATCCCTTGAAAGCCAAGATTGCCTAAACCTGTTATTCTTGCCTTTTATTCTGACAGGAACACGCAAGCTCTGTACTCTCAGAATTTCACTTTTAAAGGCCTTCCTCTTACCAACTACACATTTGCCAGAAAGCAAACTGACTCAATCCACACTTGCCATATCCTTTCCGATACCTTCAAAATTGCCTTTTTCTAATTTAGAATCTCAACCCAAGGACCAGACTTTTCCATAATTATCTTGAAACTAGTGGTATTGTGATCACAGGATGCAGTGTTTCACTATGCAAACTTACATCACCTGCTCTGTTTCATTCTCTAATAGGAGATCTAGTATCACACTCCCTCGGGTGGGAAGAGAAGATGGCAGCGCGACGCAGCTCTCGGGTGAAATGATATCTTATCTGTTAAATAGGGGCCGTGGACAATTCTGATTTGATGAAGACAGACGTGAGAAGCAGAGGAACATCTGGAGAAATTTCTGAAATGCCTGGTTTCGCTGCCTTTGCTACTGTGAGATCGAGAATCTCTGGAAGGAAGGCCCCAAAATCCCCAGCTTTGCCCGCTGCTGACGACCTAGGCTGAGGTCAAAGCATTCGGCAGAGGTGGTGCTCAGTACTCGGTGTCAGAGGGCTGATCAGAGCTCGAAGTTTTCGGACGACTCAGAGTGGGACTGTGGTCGGGCATGGCAGGGAGAGTTTTCTTCCTTCTCCCGTCTGCGTGAGATGTGGGGCTTTTGAGAGACTTTGAACTTTTTTACTGTGCCATGGACTGTTCTTCATCAAGTTATGGTATTGTTGCACTGTTGTAACTATATGTTATAATTATGTGGTTTTGTTAGTTTTTCAGTCTTGGTCTGTCCTGTGTTTCTGTGATATCACACTGGAGGAATATTGTATCATTTCTTAATGCATGCATTACTAATTGACAATAAAAGAGGACTGCGTGTCCTCATAATCTAATAATCTAATCTAGTTGGACCTTTATGCATCAAGGAAACATTACTGAAAATGTTTGACAAACTCTATCCCATCCAGCCGTTTTAGAGTATGGGAGTACTAGCCAAAATGTGGAAAGTATCTACTATCACAACCTCGTGTTTCATGAAACAGTCTGCGATCTCTCTACAAATTTGGTCCTCCAAGTCCCACAGTGTTGGGTGCTCTACAGTATAACCTTACTGATGTAGTCATCTGTCATAATTTCATATACTGATCCAATCCCTAACATTCTCCAAAGCAAAACATACAAAATTCTGGAGAAACTCAGCAGGTCAGACAGCATCCAGGGAAATGTAGAAATAGTCAGCGTTTCAGGCTGAGATCCATCTTCAGGACTACAAAAGAAGGGGTAAAGAAGGCAGAATAAATAGGTGGAGGAGGGGAAGGAGGCTGGCTGGAAGGTGATAGGTGAAGGCAAAGGACTGGGGAGGAAGAAATCCAATAGGAGAAGTGAGTAGACTACAGGAGAAAGGGTAGAAGGAGGGGCAACAGAGACTTTGGAGCAGAATTAGGCCATTCAGCCAGTTGGGTCTGCTCTGCCATTCTATCATGGCTAATCCTGGATCCCACACAATCCCATACACCTGCCCTCTCGCCATATCCTTTGATGCCCTGACTAATCAGGAAATGATCAACTTCTGCTTTAAATAGACCCACAGACTTGGCCTCCACCACAGGCTGTGGCAGAGCATTCCACAGATTCACTACTGCTGGCTAAAGGTGATGTACAGTTCAGAAGAGGTAAATGTCCGGAGTGGGGAATAGAAGGAGAGGGGAGGAGGAGGGATTTGTTTTTAACCAGAAGATAGCGATATTCATGCTATCAAGTTACCCAGATGGAATAAAAGAGTGGGTGGATCAACATCGGAATGGGAATCGGAATTAAAATATTTAGTCACCAGGAAGTTCCACCTTTGGAGAAGGGAGCAGAGGTGCTTGATTTACATCAGGTCTTTTTGAGGTAGAGGAGGCAGCACTGGGAGCACCAGACCCAAGATAGACGACTCCAGGAGATTCACATGTGTAACGTTGCCTCATCTAGAAGGACTGTTTGGAGCCCTGAATGGAGATGAGGGAGGAAAGTGTGGGCAGGTGTAGTACTTAGGCCACACAGGGATGAGTACCAGGAGGGAGATTAGTGGGGAGGGATGAGTCTACAAGGGAATCACAGAGGGAGGAAGGGGATGTACAGATGTGTTTGGTGGTAAGATCACTTCGAGATGGTGGGATGTTGTGGAGAATAACGTGTTAGATGCGGAGGCTTATGGGATGGTAGGTAAGGATAAGAGGAAATCTAGCACTGTTAAGGTGGTAGGAAGTTGGGGTGTGCGCAGACGTTCAGCAAATGGAGGAGATGTAGGTGAGGGCAGCATCAATGGTGGAGGAAGGAGGACACCTTTGATGTCTTGGAAAGGAAAGCCTCATCCTGGGAACAGATGTAGTAGAGACAAAGGAATTGAGAAAAGAGAAATGCATTTTTACAGGAGACAGGGTGGGAAGAGGCAAAGTCAAGACAGCTGTAGGAATCGGTAGGTTTATAAAAGATGTCGGTCGACTGCTTGTCTCCAGAGATGGAGAAAGAGAGATTGAGAAAGTGGAGGAAAATGTCAGAAGTGGACAAAGTGAGAGGAGCCGAGGGAGAAATTTTTGAGGTGGGAATCAGTTCTGCTAGATGTCAGAGGGTGGTGGTGGAGGGTAACTGGTTGGGCCTTTTATTGAGAAAGAAGTAGAGAGCCTTCAGGCCTTCTTGATGAGTGGTAGATGTGCATCTGCCATTCTTACATACTCCTTCCATTGAAATATATACAACTCGGGCAGAGTTCAGATGGGACCAAATGGCTGCATCTTTCAGTTTAACTGCAGAAACAGTTTAAGTTCCTCTCTTCAAACCACAAGATGATAAGACATAGGAGCAGAAATAGGTCATTTGGCCCAGCGAGTCTGCCCCGCCATTTCATCATGGCTGATCCAATTTTCCTCTCAGCCCCAATCTCCCACCTTCTCCCCATATCCTTTCATACCCTGACCAATTAAGAATCCATCAACCTTTGCCTTACATAAAGACTTGGCCTTAGCTCTATCCATAATGATGCCACACCTTCCAACTCTGTGTCACCTTTTTGTCATGATTTAATTTCATTTTTTACCAACAAATAACGCTGTCTCCTCTGCCCCCCTGCCTGTCCTTTCAATACAATGTGTATCCTTTGACAGTGAGCTCCCAGCTATAATCTTCTTTGAGCCATGATTCAGTGATGCCTACAAGGTATGCCTCAGGGATCAGTTCTGGGACCCCAACTCTTTGTGATTTTTATAAATGACCTGGATGAGGAAGTGGAGGGATGGGTTAGTAAATTTGCTGATGACACAAAGATTGGAGGTGTTGTGGATAGTGTGGAGGGCTGTCAGAGGTTACAGCGGGACATTGATAGGGTGCAAAACTGGACTGAGAAGTGGCGGATGGAGTTCAACCCAGAAAAGTGTTAGGTGGTTCATTTTGGTAGGTCAAATATGATGTCAGAATATAGCATTACTGATAAGACTCTTGGCAGTGTGGAGGATCAGAGGGATCTTGGGGTCTGAGTCCACAGGACACTCAAAGCTGCTACGCAGGTTGACTTTGTGGTTAAGATGACATACGGTGCATTGGCCTTCATCAACCATGGGATTGAGTTTAAGAGCCGAGAGGTAATGTTGCAGCTATACAGGACCCTGGTCAAACCCCACTTGGACTACTGTGCTCAATTCTGGTCACCTCACTGCAGGAAGGATGTGGAAACCGTAGAAAGGGTGCAGAGGAGATTTACTTTTTAAAAAAAAAAATTTTTTTTATTTGGATAAGGAATTCACAAGTATCATGAACTTTTTTCACATGTATAGCCTTTTCCATTTTTTATATATGTATAAATCTATAATTATTTATACATTCCTAAGTACACATTGAGATGATATAAAAAGAAATTAGACACCTAAATAGATAATTATGTGCAGTTGAAATTCTACTCTATTAGGCTAAGTAATGATATTAGTTGTTAAGAAAAATAGTAATAATAGTGGATCAGTAATAATTTCCATATATCTCTGCTGGACCATTTCTTTCTGGTCCAAAATATTGTATGTAAGCCTATGTAACTACCATTGTAGGTGTTTATATTCAAGATTCAAAAACTTTATTGTCATTCTAACCATACATCAGCCCTGCAGGGCGGAATGAGACAGCGTTTCTCAGGGACAGTGCAATCATAGCATAACAAACGCAACACTAAATAATAAACATAACAATAAATACTAAAACACAACAGCCACATGTCAGTTAAAATCAGTTATAAGTGTCCAAAGCAGAGAGTCAGGTGGAGCAGCTATTTAGCAGTCTGACTGCCTGTGGGAGGAAGCTGTTTAGTAGCCTTGTGGTTTTAGTTTTGATGCTCCTGTAACGTTTGCCTGATGGCAGAACAACAGCAAAAAACAGTTCATGGAGAGGGTGTGAGGGGTCTTTAATGATGTACCATGTCTTCTGGAGGCATCAACTCTGAAAGAGGTCTTGGACAGAAGGTAGGGAGACCCCAATAACCTTCTCTACTCCCCTAACCACCCTCTGCAAGGCTTTTTTGTCGACAGCACTGCAGCTGGAGTACCAGGTTGTGATGCAAAAGGTCAGCACACTCTCAATCACGCCTCTGTAGAATGTAGTTAAGATGTTAGTGGGGAGTGATGCTTGTTTAAGCTTCCTCAGAAAGTGCAATCTCTGCTGGGCCTGTTTCACAATCCCAGTGGTGTTCCTGGACCAAGTGAGATTGTCCGAGATCTGCACCCCAAGGAACTTGATGTTTTCCACTCCCTCCACTGTGGAGCCGCTGATGCTGAGGAGTGTGTGCTCAGGCTGAGACCGTCTGAAATCGACAATCATCTCCTTGGTTTTGGTGACATTAAGCATCAAGTTGTTATCCCTGCACCAGCTCTCTAGGTGTTTGACCTCCTAACTTGTTCATGTTTGCTCCTACCCCCAAACATAATTATCCAATCCCTATGTACTTATTTACTTAATTTTATCATTTTTTTCCCTTTCCCAAATCTTTTCCTTTACTTGTGTTAATTCTCCATTTTCCAAAAAAAACCAGTAAACATTTAGACCAGGGGTGCTTGCGTTAGCAATATCACTGTGTGGCTGAGAAGAACAGTATAAATCATTAGGAGAGTCATCTAAAGTCTGCTCACTTTGGGGTTATATATTCAATCCATTTATTCCAAATTTGATAAAATTTTTCTTTTTGAATTCTCAGAGAGTACGTCATCTTTTCCATTTTAACTATTTCCAAGATAATTTCGTGTCAATCTTCTAATGTAGGTGGTATTGGATTTAGCCACTTTCTAGTGATTGATTTCTTACTTGCTGCTAGGGCCTGCAGCAACTTTATATCTTCCTTCTGTTCAAGAAACAATACATGCCCCAAATAGAGCATCTCAAAGTTCAGAAGTATCTGGGTCTTAAGTACCTTAACTAATGTTCTATGAATACCTTTCCAATATAAGCTTAATTTAGGGCAATCCCAGAAAATATGGAAATGATTTGCCTCCTTGGAGCCGCACCTTCTCCAACACGTCACGTTTGTGTCTTTTATATTTTTCCTGATATGGGATCTTGAAGTATCTTATAATGTTTTTCCAACAATGTTCTCTCCAAGTCAAAGAATTAGTCGAGGACCATTGAAAGCTGCAGATTTTCCCCCAAGCCTCCTCTGAAAGTACCAACCCCGCTTCTTTCTCCCACTTCTCTTTAATATACAATGTGTTTACATTTTTAGCATGGGAGAGTGCATTATATAATCGAGAAACTGATTTACTAGGTATTGAACTGTAAGCCAAATTCAGAATCTTGAAAAATTTTAATTCTACTGTTGATAGGTCTGTATATCTACAACTCTGGTTAACATAGTGTCGTACTTGAAGGTACCCAAAAAAGTCATTGTGTTCTAGACTATGTTTGTCCTGCAGGAATTGGAAACTTTGTAATACTCTTTTATGTATAAATGAAAGGTAGGTTGTAAGACTTTTCTTTATCCATAGTTCAAATCTTTTATCTCCTCTGTTGGGAAGGAATTCGGTATCATATGCACACCATCTGAAAAGTTTTAACATGTTATTGATTCCACATGAATTAACCACCTTCTGCCATACTTTTAATGTAAGATTTATCCAGCTGTTTTTAAACTTTTCCAATTGGGCATCAATCCTTTGTCAGCTATTGAGGCCTGTAGAGGAAAACTGTCAACCAATCCAAATTCTATTTCCTTCCATCTAGCCTTATATTCCCTATTACACCAATATAACAGAGGGGTTATCTGTGAAGCATAAAAATAATTTCTCAAGCAAGGAAGTACCATACCTCCTCCTTCCTTCCCTAACTGTAAGGTATTATATTGAATTCTAGGTTTCTTTCCTTGCCAGATAAAGCGGGATATCCATTTGTCCCATTCCCTGAATTGATTATCATCTACCTCCACAAGTAAAGTCTGGAAAAGATAGAGTAACCGAGGGAGAATATTCATTTTTATGGTGTTTATCCTTGAATTTAAACTTAAAAAGGGGATAAGATTCCATCTATGTATATCTGCTTTTATCTCTGAAATTAATGGCCCATAATTTACCTGTGACAGCGTTGAAAGATCCTTCGGCAGGGTTATTCCTAAATATTTTAATGATTTAACTTCCCACTTAAGATCGTATGTATCCTGCAGTTTTTTTGGATGGTGTATAATTTAGGGACATAACCTGCGTTTTCTTTACATTTATTTTATAACCTGATATTTTCCCACAGTCATCCAACAGCGTAAACAATCCTATAAATGATTATTCTGGTTCACTCAGATAAATTAAAACATCATCTGCGAATAACACCACTTTCTGTTCAATCCCTGCCACCTTGATACCTTTTACAATTTCACTCTGTCTTATTAGTTGAGCAAGCAGTTCAATGTATAGCGCAAAAAGGAGAGGAGAAATTGGGCATCCCTGTCTAGTGCCTCTCTCTAAAATAAAGGAGTCAGACAGGTCCCCATTTATCTTAATTGGAGCTGTAGGGCTGTCACATAAAGTCTGGATTACTTTAATAAACTTTTCTTGAAAGCTGAATCTTCCTAACACTCTGTATAGGAATGCCCAACTAACTGAATCAAATAACAACAGGAATTCTGCAGATGCTGGAAAGTCAAGCAACACACATCAAAGTTGCTGGTGAACGCAGCAGGCCAGGCAGCATCTCTAGGAAGACGTACAGTCACTGTACCTCTTCCTAGAGATGCTGCCTGGCCTGCTGTGTTCACCAGCAACTTTGATGTGTGTTAACTGAATCAAGTGCTTTCTCAGTGTCTAATCCCACTACCATTGTTTCTGTCCCATTCTTAGTAACCTGTTCTAGTATGTGTAGAGTTCTCCTTATGTTGTCCTGTGCTTGTCTTTGTTGAATAAATCCAGTCTGGTCTAAGTGGATTAGGTCAGGTAAAAGCTTTTCCAATCTGCGTGCTAATATAGATGTAAATAATTTGTAATCTAAATTAAGAACGCTAACTGGCTGATAATTACCACGTTCTAGTTTATCTTCACCCTCTTTAGGAAGAACTGAAATAATCGCTTCTCTCCAGGAAGGTGGAGTTTTTCCTCTCTGCAAGATCCAATTAAAGGTGTTAAGTAGTAATCGGGCTAACAGTGACTTCAGCGATTTGTACCACTCTGAGGTAAACCCGTCAGAACCTGGAGACTTTCCAGCCTTTAATCTAGAGATGGCCACATTCAGTTCTTTGGCAGTTACTGGTTCTAATAGGCATTCATTTTGTAAATCTGTAGGTTGGGTAGATCTAAAGTATTCAATTATGTGTCTATATAAGGCTCATTGGAGGCCCAGGGTTGGGAGTACAGCTCTCAATAATACGTTTCAAAACTCTTTTGAATTTTCTCTATTGTACTCTCCACAAGCTTTGTCTTTGGATTCTTTTTTTATGAATTGTATTGTCTGCTTGTTGTTTACATAATTTATATGCTAATAATCTAGCTCATTTACCTCCTACTTCATAATTCTTTTGTCTCAGGTAAAGAAAATTTCTTTGAGTTTCCAATGTATAAATATTATCAATTTCACTTTGCAATTTCTTAATTTCCTGTTTTAAATTAGAATTACTTTTGTTGCTATCTACAACTTGAAGTTGTTTTAATTTTCCTTGAAGGTCTGCTAATTTTTGTGCAATGAGTTTTTTCATGTGAGTGGTAATGGAAATAATTTTCCCTCTCAGTATAGCTTTCAATGTATCCTATAAGATCACTGGTGATGTTTCTCCTGTGTCATTAAGGTCTAGGTATTCTTTGATTTCTCCCCTTAATCTCTCCATTACTTTCAGGTTATTGAGTATATGTGAATTTAACCTCCATAGTGTTTTCCTCATTTTCCTTTCCGGGATTAGAGACATAGAGACTGGGCTATGATCCGACAGATCAATTGTTGCAATATTACAGTCTTTTATCCTGAGTCTATCTGTATTAAATATAAAGAAATAGTCTATCCTTGAATAGGCTGAATGAGGGAAAGAGTAATGTGTATAATCTTTACTAGTGGGGTGTAATTCCCTCCACACATCTGTAATTCCCAACTCCTCTATCAATAAATTCATTTTCCAAGTCAGAGCTTTATTCTGAGTAACTATTCTTGAAGAATCTAATGCAGGATTTAACCTAATATTAAAATCCCCTCCACAGATTACTACCCCTTGAGAACTGACCATTAGGTCAAAAATGTGCTCACAACCTGGTGGAGCATAAACGTTCAACAATGTTATTTCTGTACCTTCTATTCTTCCTGTAATTTACCTAACAACGATCAAGGGAAATGGCGGCTTAAGGAAAAGGTCTCTCAACAAAAAAGAAGGTAAACTGTCCCAAAATCGAAATTAGACAAATACTTAATATTGTATAACTATATTAATAAAAGGGGCAATGATGATGTCTAAGAATGAGATTAAAGAGTCCGCTCCGAAGGCTGATAAACACAAAGAGACGCAGCAAGGCGACAGGCCTAGCTCCCCCACGGCAAGCCAGGACGGAGATAATGAGGAGGAATCGGTGAATCTGTCTTTGATTCTCAGAGAGATTTGCAAGTTCTGACAAGATAACTACAAGCAGCTGGAAGATATTAATTGAGAAATAGTAAAAACTAATTTGAGGATAGATGAAGCCAAAGCGAGGATTGTAGGAATTGAGGAGAGGCTGCAAACCGCAGAGGAAGTGATAGCAGAAATGCTAAAGCTACAAGAGCAGCTCCAGTGGAAGCTAATAGACCAAGAAGGCTGCTCAAGCAGAGGAGATTTACAAGGATGTTGCCTGGATTGGGGAGCATGCCTTATGAGAATAGGTTGAGTGAACTCGGCCTTTTTTCCTTGGAGCGACGGATGATGAGAGGTGACCTGATAGAGGTGTACAAGATAATGAGAGGCATTGATCGTGTGTATAGGTTAGAGGCTTTTTCCCTGGGCTGAAATGGCTAGCACAAGAGGCCATAGTTTTCAGGTGCTTGGAAGTAGGTACAGAGGAGATGTCAGAGGTAAGTCTTTTACGCAGAGTGGTGAGTACGTGGAATGGGCTGCCAGCGGCCGTGATGGAGGAGGAAATGCCAGGGTCTTTTAAGAACTCCTGGATAGGTACATGGAGCTTTGAAAAATAGAGGGTTATGGGTAAGCCTAGGTAGTTCTAAGGTAAGGACATGTTCGGCACAGTTTTGTGGGCCGAAGGGCCTGTATTGTGCTGTAGGTTTTCTATGTTTCTACAATATCATATCTGCCAATATGCAATTGTGCCGCAAGTTCATCTACCTTATTCTGTGTACTGCACACATTCAAATACTGTATAACACCTTCAGTCTTGCATTCACACTTTTTGATTTTGTCTGCCTTTTACATTGCAATGCATCCCGTTAACTGCAATTTTGCCTTATCAATGGCCTTTCCTCACTACACATTGCCTCTGTTTGTAAGCCAGCTACCTCATCTTCAGCACTATCTACGATACCATAACCATATAACCATTTAACAATTACAGCAAGGAAACAGGCCATCTCGGCCCTTCTAGTCCGTGTCGAATGCTTACCCTCACCTAGTCCCATCTACCTGCACTCAGCCCATAACCCTCCATTCCTTTCCTGTCCATATATCTATCCAATTTAACTTTAAACGACAACATTGAACCTGCCTCAACCACTTCTGCTGGAAGCTCGTACCACACAGCTACCACTCTCTGAGTAAAGAAGTTCCCCCTCATGTTACCCCTCAACTTTTGCCCCTTAACTCTCAACTCATGTCCTCTTGTTTGAATCTCCCTTACTCTCAATGGGAAAAGCCTATCCACGTCAACTCTATCTATCCCCCTCATAATTTTAAATACCTCTATCAAGACCCCCCTCAACCTTCTATTCTCCAAAGAATAAAGACCCAACTTGTTCAACCTTTCTCTGTAACTTAGGTGCTGAAACCCAGGTAACATTCTAGTAAATCTCCTCTCTATTTTGTTGACATCTTTCCTATAATTCGGTGACCAGAACTGTACACAATACTCCAAACTTGGCCTCACCTGTGCCTTGTACAATTTTAACATTACATCCCAACTCCTATACTTCTTGCATTGAAATACACGCAGCTCAGGATGCCAGTTACACCATGCTTAACCTTTGGATTACTAACTTTGTCTGAGGACTTATCAACATATGCCTCCACAACCTCTCCACAACTGTTCTGATACTCTGGTTCCCATCCCCATGAAAATCTAGCTTAAACCCCACCATGCAGCATTAACAAACTTTCCCACTGCAATATTAATTCCCCCTCCAGTTCAGGTGCAAACCATCCCTTCTATACAGGTCGTACCCTCACCGAAGGGAGCCGAATGATCCAAAAATCTTATGCCTTCCCTCCTGCACCAATTCCTTCATCATGTATTAATCTACATAATCTTCCTAGTTCTGGCCTCACAGGTAGCAATCCTGAGATCACAACCCTAGAGGTCCTGTCTTTTAACTTAGAACCTAACTCCCTGAGGTCCCTATGCAGAACCTCATCACTTGTCCTACCCATGTCATTGGTAACTACGTGGACCATGACTTCTGACTGTCACCCTCCCACTTGAGAATACTGAGGACTAGATCCGAGATATCCTGGATCCTGGTATCAGGGAGGTGATGTACCATCCAGGGAAACTTGTTTTTGCCCACAGAGCCTCCTGTCTGTTCCCCTAATTAATAAATCCTCTATCACCAAAGCATGCCTCTTCTTCCTCTTCCCTTCTGAGTCAGAAAGGGTCTTCTGTGCTAGAGACCTAACCACTGTGACATTTCTCTGTTAGGCCATCTCCCCTAACAGTATCCAAAGTAAAATACCTGTTGTTGAGAGGGATGGACACAGGAGTACTCCTTAATCCCTTTTCCCTTCCTGACTGTCACCCAGTTTCCTGTGCCCTACTTCTTGGGTGTAATTACCTCTCTATATGTCCTGTCACCCCCTCAGCCTCCCAAATGATCCAGAGTTCATTCATTTCCAGCTCCAACTCCTTAAGGCAGTTTGTTAGAAGCTGCAACTAGATGCACTTCTTGCAGTTGTAGTTGTCAGGGACACTGGCGATCTCCCTGCCTTTCTACATCCCACAAGTGGAGCAGTGCACTATCCTGTCTAGCATCTCTACTGTTGTAGCTGAGCAGATATAAATGTCTCATTTTCCCTTTACAAGCTGGCTGGGGTTCTTTTGAAGTTCGTGATCTGCAACAGCGTTCAAAACTGCAGTTTTTCTAATGGTGTTGAGTTCCTGATCCTGGAGCTCACCAAACGATCAGCCTTTTTCCGACATTTTCCAGGCACAACATGGAGGATGACGCAGTAAGGCCCTGTGGCTGATGCCACAAACTAAGGCAACGTGGGAGAAGGGACATCAGGATTTCACAGTGACAGATGTTGTGATCAGAGGTCTCTGTTGTCGACTGACTGCTTTCTCTTGATGGTGGGGGAGTTTGCTGCTGATTCACAAGTCGGAGAATCTCAGAATGAAGAAACATAGTAACAGTAACTGCTTGTTTCTCTTTTTGCCGTGAAATGGATGACATCTCTCTGTCCTTTGTTAGTCAGTGAGAGCACCTGTGGCATGTCGAACTGTTGGGAAAACTATAGTTTCTGGTCTCTCTGGGGGCTTTGCTGTTTCTTGGTGGGTGACGGATGCTGACGCTCTTTGCTAAAATTGGTGGGTTAGAGGGGGGAGTTTCATGTTTGCTGTGGATTGCGTGGGGAGGGGGGAAAGAGGGGGCTTTGAAGTTCTAATATTTGTCTGCTCATTCTTTTGAGATTCTTCTGTTCTTCGTGGATGTCTGCAAAGACTAAATATTTCAGGTTGTATATTCTTTGATAATAAATGAAACTATTAAACTCAGATCATTAATCCTAACATGCTCAATCTTTCTATTCCTGACATTGTACGTAGGTTTAACAATATCATTGCCCACAACCACACCACTGTCTAAAAAGACCATGGTAAATACTCCTGGGAGGGGGGAGAAGATGGTGGCGCGACAGCAGCACGCGCGGCCACTTCGATGGTGATGTCTGTTATCTGTCAAGTAGGGGACCGTGCACAATTCTGATTTGATGGAGACAGATATGAGAGTACGGAGGAACATCTAGAAAGCTTCTGAAATGCCCGCTTTGCTGCTGCTGCTACTGTGTGGCAACCGGAATCTCCGGAGCTGAAGGCCCCGAAGTCCTTGGCTTTGCGTGTTTCAGCTGCCGGGGAGAGGTCGAAGGCGCTCGACAGAGGATGGCACTCAGGTGGCTGTATCGGAGAGGCTGGTCGGAAGCTCAAAGTTTTCAGACGGATGGACTCAGTGTCGGCTGTGGTCGGCTGCTTCCAATGGATCGGCAAGTTGTCGGTGCCTGGAGGTTTATGGCAGGGAGTTTTTCCCTTTTGCTGCTGCTATCGGGGACTCGGGAGTCGATCGACTCGGGGACTTTGAGACTTTTTTTACTGTGCCCATGGTCTGTTCTTCATCAACTCATGATATTGCTTTGCACTGCTGTAACTATATGTTATAATTATGTGGTTCTGTCAGTGTTAGTCTTTGTTTTTTTCCTGTTTTCTGTGATATCACTCGTCTGGAGGAACATGGTATCATTTCTTAATTTCTAAATGACAATAAAAAGAGGACTGAGTGTTTTTATAATCTAAAAACATGTCTGAATGACTGGTGTCCTGTCCTCTCACCTCAATAGCAAGCAAATGCTTTGAGAGGCTGGTCAAGGACTACATCTGCAGCTTGCTACCACCCACACTGGACCCCCTACAATTTGCCAACTGACACAACCGATCGACTAATGACGCAATAGCCACTGCTCTACACACCGTCCTTACACATCTGGAGAAGAAGAATACTTATGTGAGAATGCTGTTCTTGGACTACAGTTCAGCATCCAACACCATAATTCCCTTCAGGCTCAACAAGAATCTCAGAGACCTTGGCCTTCACCCTGCCTTGTGCAGCTGGATCCTGCACTTCCTGTCAGATCGCTGGCAGGTGGTAAGAGTGAGCTCCCTCTTTTCCACCTGTTACGTACCCCGTGACTGGGTTGCCAAACCAGCAGAAATGGATCACTTAGTTGGAGTCTGGATTACTGGAACTAAGAAAGTTTTATTAAAGAAATAAGCAACACAGTACTCTAATAGTAAGGATATAAATGCAACAATTCAGCAATGATAAACACACATGTACACAGAATTAGGATAACAGGATCAATCAAGCTCTATCGTCGTCTAGGGGTAAATGACCAGTTTCAAAGTGACGCAAAGTTCAGTTCAATTGAGTTTAGTTCAGTCCACAGTAACCACTGCCGTGGCGATTGACGGTGGGGGTGGGGGGAGAGGAGAGAGAGAGCAAAATGAATGAATATTCAAACGGCTTCCAGACATTCCTTCGATATTCTTCGCAGTCAGCTTTCAGGCGAGCCCTTTGTAATGTCTTCTGAGGTCACTGACTGTGACCCCTCCGTTTTCAGATACGATCGCTCCTCTGCAGTGAACCTGGCACCCAGGCAAGGGCGGACACACACCAGGTTCCCGCCGATCATACCTTTCCACCCTATGCGTCTATGGCTTGGTCCCGTGATCGGCTTTCCAAAACTCCCACTGACTTGTGGGAGGCACACCGCTTCCAGGGTCTCGTTACCTCGTGGTGTCGTGTGTGTACTGCCTTAGCGAACCTGTCCCTTTTTATCCCCCTGCTGACAGTTCAGGGTTATCCCCACTTCAAACAGTTCAGGGTTCAAAGAGGAGCCAATCTTGACAGCTCTCAGACCGTGTCTCCTTCCGTTAAACTCTCCCGTCCCTTCATTAACATCTCCAAATGCTGCTCCATTGTTTTCCTTATCTCTCTTTCTCCTGAAGACAGGTGGCAGATCAACTGCTGATCCCACTGGTGCCAGCACAGGACAGTTAACATCTTAGTCTATGTGTACTTTCGTCACACCCCTCACCTTTAAGAATTTTTACCGGGGTAAAAATTACAAACATGAATACATTATTTGATACACACAATTATACATCTTCATCAGTTATTTGGCTAATACAGCGAATTTTAAGTTGTCAACACCTGACAGACAGTCAGCAATCACATTTTCTGTTCCTTTTATATGTGTTATTAATAATCCCTTAAACCAGGCTCCAACTTAGCAAACTTCATAGTGGCCGAAAACACTGATGAATTGCGATCAATGTAACCTCTCACTGGGTTTCGTCCCGGACCACAATAACAAGGGTCTTCCCATTCCGACTTAGTTTTCTCTCGCAAGGGTAAGCCAAGGGTAGGAGGGGGAGGGGTAGTAACCGCAGAGTTATTGCAAAACTTCCTACAGTACCCCACCATCTCCAAGAGCCTTCTGAGGGCCCTCTTGTCTGTCGGGGTTGGGATGTCAGAGATAGCCCGCACCTTAGCTTGCACCGCTGCCAGCTGCCCCGGTATTACCACAATTCCCAGATAAGTGACCTTCGTGTGGCCGAACTCATTTTTTTCAAGGTTCACTATCAAACTGGCTTCAGACAGCCGTATCACATCGCCAATATACACTTCTGTGTTCGTTAGCCCTTTCGTCACTGAATTACTCATTCTATAGGGTGTTGCTCACTAGGCTTACCTAGCGTGACAAACACCACCCAACGTCCCAGTTCTTTGCATCACCTCGGGACAATCAAACACACGTGTGCGAGCCGTTTAATTACTTCTCCTAAAGAGTCGCTTTGTTCGGGGATTAAGGGAGAGACCTTATCAGCAGAACTGGCCAAAACAATAGCCTTCTCCCATCTGGTCGATACCATACTCGTCTTTTCAAAATGGTTCTTCTTCCTTATCAGGGGGACCCTAGCTTCACTGATTTCCGCGCTAGCACGGACTAGGTTCATTAGCATATCAAAAGCCTGTGACCGTCTCAGTTCACGTCTGCCATAATCAATAACATCCTTCCTCCTGTGTAGCCAGTAAACCTCTTTCATGATTCCGCCGACTGTTTCCTTCAGCACCTCAAAATGTCCACCGAGGGGTACCTTGTGGGCCAGGTTAAAAATCTCATCCCCAGAGATTTTTGGCACTATCCCCCATTCCTTATCTGCCGCACTTGGTCTCCCTTCCTTCCCTAGCACTTCCTCCTCCACACAATAGCCTACTGGCTCTCTTTTTAATCCTACTTCAGAGAGAGCTGTTTGCTCGTCTCGCTCCTGTACCTATATAAAGTCCTTCTTTTCTACTGATAAATCTACCTTAATTTCCCCACTTCCTCCTGTTTCATTACGTTCCTTCTTTTCACTTTCTACCCCCTCCTCGTACAAGGCTGGCAGAAACGTCTCAGCTAAATTTACTACCGCGGTCCCATGATGAACCTGTGAGTCCATGGGCGGGGCCTCAATGCTGGCAGGTTGACCTGTCAAGCTCACTGTCGAGAACACAATTCCCCCGGCGAGGACATTACCGAGCAAGACTTCCACGTCTTTCAACGGTAATTCGGGCCTCACCCCGATCGTGACTAGTCCAGAGACCAAGTTGCTTTGTAGGTGTATCTGGTGCAAAGGGACTGCCTCTGTCCCTTCCCCAATACCTTTTACCTTGACCTCCCCAGTCTGGGTCTCTGAGCTAAACTCTAATACACTCTTCAATATCAATGACTGACACGCTCCCCTGTCTCTCCAGATCCGTACTGGAACTGGGTTTAACCCCTCATTCACCGACACCAATCCAGCCGAGATAAACCTCTCATGCCCTTCCTGAACTTTGGCAGACGTTTCCTCTCCTAGTAGTTCGTTTACCAGCTCGATACAGCCAGTCAAAATCGCTGTTTTTCCTTTTCCTGTCTCCTTCTTTGGGGCAAAGCACCTGGACGCAAAGTGTCTGACTTTCCCACAATTATAACAGGCGACCCCAGGAGACTTCCTACCAGACTGCTCCCGGTCTACCTTATCCTTCTCACTAGTCCCCGGCTTACTTTCTGACTTTTCTGGCGGACTCTCCCCACCGTCCTGACTACCCTTCTGGTGGCCTTTAATCGGGGCAAACTTCATTTTATGCGTCAACGCGTACTCATCCGCTAACTTAGCAGTTGCGGCTAACGTGGCTGCCTCTTTCTCATCTAGGTAGGGTCTCATACCCTCAAGGACACAACCTTTAAACTGCTCAATCAGGATCAGCTGTAGCAGTCTGTCATAATCCCCCTCTACCCCCTTTGAGGCGCACCAACGCTCACAATATGTCTGCATCTCATGGGCAAACTCTAAGTGCATGCGGTTCCACTGCTTCCTCACATTCTGGAACCTCTGCCGGTATGCCTCCGGGACCAACTCATAAATCCTGAGGATGGCCTCTTTCACCACCTCATACCTCTGGGCATCTTCCACGGACAAAGCTAAGTAAGCTTGTTGGGCTTTTCCTTTAAGTACACTCTGAAGCAAAACAGCCCACTTATCCCTCGGCCAGTCCTGACTTGTAGCAACTTTTTCGAAATGGAGAAAGTACCGATCCACATCGGTATCGTCAAATGGGGGAACCAGCCTAACCTCCTGAGTCGCCTGGAACCCTCCACCTTGGTTCGGCATGGGCCCCTGCGCTGCCATCATCCTTAACTTCTCCAGCTCAAATTCCCTTTCCCTCTGTTTCTCCTCTCGCTCCAACTGCCTTCCTTTCTCCTGCCTTTCTAACTGCTTCTCTTCTCGCTCCAACTGCCTCTCTCTCTCTTGCTGTTGTCGTTCTAACTGTTTCTCTTCATGTTCTAGCTGCCGCACCCAAACTCGTGCTCGAGTCTCAATTTTTCAATCTGCACCTGTACTGTGTCTTCATCAGGTTTTTCAATAGACACCACCTCCAGCTCCCCTTGGGGAAACACACCTTTAGATACATAGTGCTCTACGATAGCTCTGTGTATCTCCTCTCTCCTCATTGTCGACTTCCCCTTAACAAGATTCAACCATTTGGCCACAGCTGCCAATTCCGCTTTCCTGGCATCCTCTAATGCCTCCAAGGTTGGCGCCTTTAGAAATTCCTCAATCTCTATTTCCGCTGTTTGCCTTTTCTATCTTTCGGGAATTTTAACCCAATCAATTTACTCCGTCCCAAATTTAGCGTTCAAAATCGCGGACGAGAACCCCACTTATGTTACGTACCCTGTAACTGGGTTGCCAAACCAGCAGAAATGGATCACTCAGTTGGAGTCTGGATTACTGGAACTAAGAAAGTTTTATTAAAGAAATAAGCAACACAGTACTCTAATAGTAAGGATATAAATGCAACAGTTCAGCAATGATAAACACACATGTACACAGAATTAGGATAACAGGATCAATTGAGCTCTATCGTCGTCTAGGGGTAAATGACCAGTTTCAAAGTGATGCAAGGTTCAGTTCAATTGAGTTGAGTTCAGTTCACAGTAATCACTGCCGTGGCGATGGATGGGAGGAGGGGGGAAGGAGAGAGAGAGCAAAAGCGAATGAATATTCAAACGGCTTCCACACAGACCTTCGATATTCTTCGCAGTCAGCTTTCGGGTGAGCCCTTTGTAATGTCTTCTGAGGTCACCGACTGTGACCCCTCTGTTTTCAGATACGATCGCTCCTCTGCAGTGAACCTGGCACCCAGGCAAGGGCAGACACACACCAGGTTCCCACCGATCGTACCTTTCCACCCTGTGCGTCTATGGCTTGGTCCCGCGTCAGCCCTCCAAAACTCCCACCGACTTGTGGGAGGCGCACCGCTTCCAGGGTCTCATTACCTCGTGGTGTCGTGTGTGTGCTGCCTTAGCGAACCTGTCCCTTTTTATCCCCCTGCTGGGGTATCGCCTGTCCATCACTTCAAACCGTTCAGGGTTCAAAAAGGAGCCGATCTTGACAGCTCTCAGACCGTGTCTCCTTCCGTTAAACTCTCCCATCCCTTCATTAACATCTCCAAATGCTGCTCCATTGTTTTCCTTATCTCTCTTTCTCCTGAAGACAGGTGGCAGACCAACTGCTGATCCCACTGGTGCCAGCACAGGACAGTTAACATCTTAGCTCTGACTCTCAACACCGGAGCCCCTCAGGGCTGTGTCCTAAGCCCCTTCTTTGACTCTCTGTATACCCAAGACTGTGTTGCCACCCATAGCTCCAATCTGCTAATTAAATTTGCAGATGATACTACATTGGCCTTATTTCAAATAATACTGAGGCAGCCTACAGAGAAGTCATCACCCTGACACAGTAGTGTCAAGAAAACAACCTCTCCCTCAATGTTGCCAAAACAAGGGAGCTGGTTGTGGGCTACAGGAGGAGCAGGGACATGTTAACCCCTATTGACATCAATGGATCTGGGGTTGAGAGGGTGAACAGCTTTAAGATCTTCAGCACACACGTCACCGAGGATCTCACGTGGTCTGCATGTACAGGCTGTGTGGTTAAAAGAGGCACAACAGCGCCTCTTTCACTTCAGACGGCTGAGGAAGTTCATCATTAGTCACCAAATCCTAAGGACTTTCTATAGGGGCATAATTAAGAGCATCCTGACTGGCTGGTATGGGAACTATACTTCCCTCAATCGCAGGACTCTGCAGAGAGTGGTGCGGACAACCCAGCACATCTGTGGATGTGAACTTCCCACTATTCAGGACATTTACAGGGACAGGTGCATAAAAAGGGCCAGAAGGATCATTGGGGACCTGAGTTAATTGAACCACAAACAGGTCCAGCTGCTACCATCCAGGAAACGGTACCACAACATAAAAGCCAGGACCAACAGGCTCTGGGACAACTTCTTCCATCAGGCTATCAAACTGATTAACTCATGCTGACACAATTGTATTTCTAAACTATATTGACTGTTCTGTTGTATATCTTACTGTACATACTATTTATTACAAATTACTATAATTTGCACATTCAAATGCAGACGTAATGTAAAGAAGGATGTAATTCAATCTGCTCTGGTTCCCATCCCCCTTCAACTCTATTTTAATACCCCCCACTTCCCCATCACCCCAGTGCTGCACTAGTAAACCTACCTGCAAGGATACTAGTCCCCCTCCAGTTGAGGTACAAATCATCCTATCTGTGCTTCTGTGTAGGTCCTTTCACCTCTGGAAGAGAGCCCAGTGATTCAGATATCTGAAGCTCTCCCTCCTGCACCATCTCCTTAACCATATGTTTAAACTATATGACCTTCTTACTTCTGGTCTCACGAGCACACAGCACGGGTAGCAATCTTGAGATCACAATATTGGAGATCCTATCCTTTAACTTAGCACCTAACTTCCTGAACTCACTTTGCAGAGCTTCATTACCATCCTATCCCTGTGATTGGAACCAACGTGGACCACGGCTCTAGTCGCTCACCTTCCCACTGAATGATGCTATGGACTTGATCTGGAAAACATCATATTTCACAAACTCTACAAAACGCTGGAAGAACTCAATAAATTAGGCAGTATTCATGGAAATGAATAAACAGTTGATGTTTCGGGACAGGAAAGAAATGGAGAAGACATCAGAATAAAGAGGTGAAGGAGGGGAATGAGGATAGCTAGAAAGTGATAGGTGAGGCCTTTCCAGCACCTGCAGAATTTCTCCTGTTTAAAATACTGTATGTTGGCGAGATTAAACCTGATTATGATTCTGATATCTCTGGTCCTGGCACCCAGGAGGCAAAAAACCATCAGGAAATCTCATTCTCATCCACAGAACCCCCTGTCTGTTTCCTTAAGTGATGAATCCACTATCACTACAGCTCACCTCTTCTCCCCACTTCCCTTCTGAGCCACAGAACAAGAATCAGTGCCAGAGTCCTGACGGCTATGTCGTTCCCTTGTTAGGTCACCCCCCCCCCCACAACAGTATCTAAAGTGATATACTTGTTGTTGAGGGGAACAGCCACACTGGTACTTTGCTTTGCTTCCTATCCCGTTCAGTCACTCAGTTACCTGTGTCCTGCACCTTGGGTGTATCTACCTCCTTGTATGTCCTGCTGATCAACACTTCAATCTCTTAAATGATCAGGAGTTCATCCAGCCCCAGCTCCAATTCCTTAACACAGTCTCAAAGTGACTGCAGCTGGATGCACTTCTTGCAGGCATAGTCATCAGGGACACTGGACATCTCCCTGACTTCCCACACCCCTCACGACGAACATTTCACAACTCTGCATGGTATCCCCATGAACTGTGCAATAAGAAAGAAAAGGGTTCAAAGGTTGTCAAGCCGAGGAGTGGTAGTGTGGACAAGCTCCCACTACCTAAAAGTGCTCCTTACGGCATACGCCTCAAATAGCCTCTGACAACCAAGTCCAACTCCTGGCCTTCTCGTGTGGCTTAGCCTCTAAGCCCGGCGGAACTGTTCCTACTGACAGGAGAAGGGGTGAAGGCGGGTCCTGGCGCCTTAAAACCAGTGATTTGAGTAGATGGAGCTCGTCAGCCTGGGAAGGCAGTCCATCTAAGAGAGGGAAAACTCTGATTTCGAACCTCCGCTGCCTTGCGGCCGTACCCACTCATGGGAAAGGCTTTGGGAGTAAACCCTGAGGACAAATCTGGAGCTGGAGTCCCTAAGGTTGCTTTCAGCCTCGCTCTGGCAACTCCTGCGACATCATTGGTGCCAAGCTGTATCGGCCTTTGCCTGTCCCTTGGATAATATTGTTGTCGTGGAGAGGGGAGACTTGCTGCATGGGCAACTGCCTATCTTCCATACCACCTTGCCCAGGCCTGTGCCCTGGAGAGACTGAAGCAGACTTTCCAGCTGCAGATCCATGGTCTCATGAGACTAACAGATGCCATCCAAGAAAGAGAAGAATAAAAATTAGATGAAAAGATCTACCTCAGCCATTACCTCTCCTTGCTGAACCAGAGCCTTAACTCTCCATTACAACACTGACCACTCACATTGTGACCACTCCGTCTAGACCTAACTTCTTTTTATTGGCCCTGGCCAAGTGCCTGATTATCCTCAATCCAGTGTCTCTTTGGGAAATGTGGCAGGCAGAATATGCCAATTGCTTATGCTCGCTTCTTTTGAAATCCCCCGCTATGCAATCCATCATCTCCTAAGGAACTGTGGCATCCTCACATTTGTATTGTTAGATAACTGTGACCCTCTCTTTAATGTACTGGCAGATCTCCTAAGCCTTTCTGCTCAATGTTTGTGTTTCCTGATTCCTGTCTCTCTGATGTGCAACTGGTAGAATTCCAATTGCCTTGCTAATGTCAATTTTCCCAGAAAACTCACATTAAATCCAGTACAAAGAATTTTACAGCCCAGGAAGAGGCTATTTACTCAAAATGTCATAAACCTGAATGACAGATCTCTCTGTCTTTTCATCTGACTATTTGATCTAAATATTTACTTGTTCATCTTCCCAAATTTCAGTTGCATCACCTTTGTTATGTTACATCTGTGCCTACTTCTGCATCTCTGCACAGTTTGCAACATGCTTGTTAAGAAATTTGATCTCTTGCTCTGCTTATCTCACTTATTAAGCTGTCCCAAAGCTGAATACAAGGACGCACCACTCATAATCCAACACAAGATACTGCAAGGTACCTCTAATTTCTTGTTTATGCCTTAAAACTAACCCTGTATTCATGCAACTTTAATGCAAGATGCTTAGAATTCGCTTCTCTCATGTGTCACCATAATAAACATCTTTGGAAAATCAATGTACATGGAATTCATTATGTGTCATTTTCACAACTCTTATTTCTTCAAGGAGGTTAATGATATTGCTCAAGCAAGACTACATCAACTATTTTGAAGCTGTCTGTTTGTGTATGTATGGAGTCTTTCAAGGAAACTAAAATCTCAAACTCATTGTGGGTGCAAAATCATGCTGATTAATCTGTGCTACCAAGGCAGCAAAGGCAAGTGTCTGGCTTGTCAGTTTTGTGCAATATTATGATAAGAACATGTTTAAATTGGGCACTGCATATTGAAGTTGCAGAAATGGAACTATAGCATGTCAAAATTCAACCCAAAAAATGAGGAACTACGAGTTATAAAGTTATTGGCAACATCATTATGAAGACACAAACACAAGGAAATCTGCAGATGCTGGAATTTCAAGCAACACACATAAAAGTTGCTGGTGAATGCAGCAGGCCAGGCAGCATCTCTAGGAAGAGGTATAGTTGACATTTTGGGCCGAGACCCTTCGTCAGGACATTATGAAGAGTTAGCCACCACTTGTTCACAAATTCTTATTCGATTTGCTGTTTTTTATATAAATCAGTAATAAATTGCAGAGATGAAGTGTAATTTCTTGTGCACTATATTGTTTTAATGATATATTAAAACAATGCTTGCACTTCTCAGATAGTATAAAATGGAGCTATTTGAAGAGTTGATTATCCCGGTGCTATATTTAACATTCATCTCTCAAAGAACATTACTCTTAATCAGGAGTTCTCTCATCATTGCACTTAATTTAACCTTGTTGGTTACAGAAAACTGAGATTTCATCTAACAGCTTAAAACTAATCAAATTGCACATCATCCTGAATGCTTGGAATGTGCATTCACATGCATCGCAATCATTAACAAAATTAAGGACACTTTCCTTTTATCTCTACCAAAAGGTGCCTTCATTTAGTTTTAGAAGACAGAAGAAAAAGTCTTGAAAGAGCCAAGGAAAATATGGGGCAATCTACATGAGAGACATTTTTGGGTTAAGATGGCGCCGCTCAAGGTGTGTGAAAGCTTAGTGACAGATCAAAAGGCAAGAGATTCAACTAAAAACATTGCTTATAACATCTTTTCTGAAGCAATTTGTGGTGAGTTATCACCAGACAGTGAGGAGGCAGATGCAGGCAAGGCTGGTTTGAGGGATAAGCCGAGCTGGGGCATTGGGGGGTTTAATGTGCTCAAGCACGCTGGCGTGATGAACTGGGATGAAGTTTGGGCCTACTCCGGCTGCTCCAGGAGCAGATATCAGGCTCAATCTGGTTCAGAATGCTGTTGGCTTGCTTCTATTGCTTGTGTGATTTGCGTTTGTTTTGGTTTTCTTTTTCTGTGTGCAGTGGTTTTAGGTCTTGCTTTTCTTAAATTGGTTTATTTGGGTTTCTTGTTTTATGGCTGCCTGTAAGCAGACAAATTTCAAGTTGCATAACGTATGTTCTTTGATAATAAATCTACTTTGAATTTTTGAATCTTGACTTTTCTACTGGCTGTTGATGGAGTAGCAACACTTTTATATGTGCTCCTACTCTTTTTTAATTTTTGCTTCCAACTTGATTTGAAAACTTACTTTTAAACGCAATATTACTTTATGATGAGTCATGCTAAAGTTACTAAAAAAGAAGAGGACCCTCCTGTAACTTTGGAATCGATTATGGTAACACTTCGGAAACATAAAAAATGAACTTTTGGAGGAGTTCCAGCAACTTAGTGCTGAATTTAAACGGATGGATGGAAAATTGGATTCTATTCAAAAAATTTTAATTGAACACGATAAACGGATAAATGAGAACGAAGACACTCTGACGATGTTCGACGCAAGCATTGATGACCGGGAGCAGATCTGTGATAAACAGTTAAAAGTTAATGAAACATTAAGACAGAAGATTATTGACTTAGAAATAGAAACAGAAGAAATAATCTATGTATGGTGGAAGTGGAAGCGAGTGAGGTCCCCAATGAATACTTCTCTGCGGTATTCAACAATGAGAGGGAACTTGATGATGGTGAGGACAATATGAGTGAGATTGATGTTCTGGAGCATGCTGATATTAAGGGAGAGGAGGTGTTGGAGTTGTTAAAATACATTAGGATGGATAAGTCCCCGGGGCCTGATGGAATATTGCCCAGGCTGCTCCACGAGGCGAGGGAAGAGATTGCTGAGCCTCTGGCTAGGATCTTTATGTCCTCGTTGTCCACAGGAATGGTACCGGAGAATTGGAGGGAGGTGAATTTTGTCCCCTTGTTCAAAAAAGGTAGTAGGGATAGTCCGGGTAGTTATAGACCAGTGAGCCTTACGTCTGTGGTGGGAAAGCTGTTGGAAAAGATTCTTAGAGATAGGATCTATGGGCATTTAGAGAATCATGGTCTGATCAGGGACAGTCAGCATGGCTTTGTGAAGAGCAGATCGTGTCTAACAAGCAACACACATCAAAGTTGCTGGTGAACGCAGCAGGCCAGGCAGCATCTCTAGGAAGAGGTACAGTTGACGTTTCAGGCCGAGACCCTTCATCAGGACCAACTGAAGGAAGAGTTAGTAAGAGATTTGAAAGTAGGAGGGGGAGGGGGAGATCCAAAATGATAGGAGAAGACAGGAGGGGGAGGGATGGAGCCAAGAGCTGGACAGGTGATTGACAAAGGGGATACGAGAGTATCATGGGACAGGAGGTCCGGGGAGAAAGACGGGGGGGGGGAGGCGGAACCCAGAGGATGGGCAAGGGGTATAGTCAGAGGGACAGAGGGAGAAAAAGGAGAGTGAGAGAAAGAATGTGTGTATAAAAATAAATAACAGATGGGGTGCGAGGGGGAGGTGGGGCATTAGCGGAAGTTAGAGAAGTCAGTGTTCATGCCATCAGGTTGGAGGCTACCCAGACGGAATATAAGGTGTTGTTCCTCCAACCTGAGTGTGGCTTCATCTTTACAGTAGAGGAGGCCGTGGATAGACATGTCAGAATGGGAATGGGATGTGGAATTAAAATGTGTGGCCACTGGGAGATCCTGCTTTCTCTGGCGGACAGAGCGTAGGTGTTCAGCAAAGCGGTCTCCCAGTCTGCGTTGGGTCTCGCCAATATATAGAAGGCCACATCGAGAGCACCGAACGCAGTATATCACCCCAGCCGACTCACAGGTGAAGTGTCGCCTCACTGGAAGGACTGTTTGGGACCCTGAATGGTGGTAAGGGAGGAAGTGTAAGGGCATGTGTAGCACTTGTTCCGCTTACAAGGATAAGTGCCAGGAGGGAGATCAGTGGGGAGGGATGGGGGGGGACGAATGGACAAGGGAGTCGCGTAGGGAGCAATCCCTGCAGAAAGTGGGGTGGGGGGAGGGAAAGATGTGCTTAGTGGTGGGATCCTGTTGGAGGTGGCGGAAGTTACGGAGAATAATATGTTGAACCTGGAGGCTGGTGGGGTGGTAGGTGAGGACCAGGGGAACCCTATTCCTAGTAGGGTGGCGGGAGGATGGAGTGAGAGCAGATGTGCGTGAAATGGGGGAGATGCGTTCGAGAGCAGAGTTGATGGTGGAGGAAGGGAAAATTATTTTACATTTCTGAATTATGTTAAGAAGGCACTTTCAAATCGGACACCCCTCTCTCTATCGTTGATTGGCTGAATTAATTCTACTAAAATGAATATTTTGCCTAAATTTTTATATTTATTTCAGGCCATACCTGTTTTTATTCCTAAATCCTTTTTTGATTCTTTGGATTCTATTATATCTTCTTATGTATGGAAGAATAACATTTCTCGATTAAATAAAGTTCATCTTCAAAAAACTAAAAAGAAAGGACGTTGAGCCTTACCCAATTTCAGGTTTTATTACTGGGCAGTCAATATACGAAATCTTATGTTTTGCTTATATTATATTAATTGAGAGTACTGTCCGATCTGAGTTTCTTTAGAAGGTAATTCTTTTAATAAATTCTCTATTATTTCTCTTCTTGGATCCTCAGTTCCTTTATCTTTAAGTAATTTAACTGATAATTTTGTAATTAAACACACTTTGAGGATTTGGGTACAATTTAGAAAATATTTTGGTTTATTGAGTTTGTCACTTTCCAGTCCCATTTTTTCTAACTATTTTTTTAAACCGTCTATGTCTGATGTTGTTTTTAAAGAATGGAATAGATTGGGTGTTAAATGGTTTTATGATTTGTTTGTTGAAGATACTCTCTCTTCATTTGAACAACTGCCAGTTCACAGCCTACCAAGAACTCACTTTTTTCGATATTTACAAATTAGAGACTTTTTGCGTTTTCAAGTCCATACAATTTCTAAATGTCCAGATAAAAATTTACTTGATATGATTTTTAATTTGAAACCCTTCCAAAAATGCATCTATTTTTAATACTTATGCTATGATGTTGGGAATGAGAAATATTCCTTTAGATAAAATTAAAAATTTTTGGTAACAAGATTTACAGATTTCAATTTCCGAGGACACTTGGAACGAATTTTTTAAAATGGTTAATATTTCTTGGTTATGTGCCCGTCATTCCCTTTTACGATTTAAATTGGTTCATAGAGTCTAAAGATAAGCTGTCTCGGTTCTATTCGGATGTACCTTCCTTTTGTGATAGATGTAATATTGGAGAAGCTCTATTAATCCGTATGTTCTGGAGTTGTCAGACTCTTGAAAAATATTGGAAGGAAGTATTTCAAACTTTTTCGGTGCCTTTTAAAATAAATTTTAAACCTAATCCTTTGACGGCCTTATTTGGTATTGTTGGACGAAATGATGTTATTTTGGAGAAACAGGATCTGCATATTTTGGCCTTTATTTCTCTTCAGCCAGGAGGACATTGTTGCTTAAGTGGAAAGATGCCACTCTGCCTACTCATACTCATTGGTTACATGATGTTATGTCTTGCTTAAATTTAGAGAAGATTCGCTGTTCAATTTGCGAACTTAAACAAGATTTTTTAACATTGTGGGGACCTTTTTTGAATTATTTTCATAATCTTTGATTTGCTATTAAGCATAGATGTTGGCAAAAAATATGTTCTACTGTATGTTAAGGATCTTTTCCTTTTTTTTTAACCTAACAGCTGTTTTTTCTGGTAGTAGGTTTAGATATTTTTGGTGATAATATAATTATCTCTTTTCAATATTATGTTTAAATTTAATTTTATATGGATACGGGGTAATTACACCTTATCTATGATTTCATTATATTATAATGGATATATATTATGTATTCTACTGTACTCTGTATTCTTTTATGTAAGAAATTAATGAAAATATTGGAAAAGGAATTTTTGAATCTTCTTTGAAAAACTTAAATAGACTCTTCCGTGTGGTATACATAACACTAAGGTCTGAACAAGTTTTATCAGAACAGGATGAATCAATGTGCTCAGTAGTAACATTTTCAATATCAAGAATTTTACAGGGTAAACTCTGAACACTGATGATTTGCCATTTGTGCAAATCAATTATGCTTATTGACGTATTATTTTCAGAGAGTTTATGTCTATATTTTTATCAGTAAAAATAAATCATGAGAATTTTGTCCTGTCACGTTTATCACACACTGGCCTGAAAATAGCCAGGTGTGAAATTAGAACCCAAAAAACAGTCCAGTAAGCTAACCCTCACAAAGAATATCTGAATTATAACTGTTGTCCTTGTGTACTAACATTTGAAGCCTTTGGATTCATCTGATATAAAAAAAATCTGGGTCTCTGTCGAGAGACTTGATTGAATCGGCTTAAACTGCCCAGTCAGTGAAGAATCTAGCTATTTTCATCAAGGCCTCAGCTCATGGAGCCTTGCTGATGGATGAGTCCTGTACAAAGGATTGACCTATGCTGAAGGCTATCTTTAGAGCTGCTGACTAGAAGGGAGAAAACTAGATGGATCAGAGGAAGTATCAGCAGATGATTCTGTCACAACCTCCAGAACATCAAACAAAGGTCTGAGAGGCTGTTGTGTGCTGAGTGCTTTCAGGCTCGACACCGGAGTGCAATTGTCTGATCACAGTCACTATGTGCTCGGTCACTACATTTGATCACAGTCACTGTGTGCTCGGTCACTACATCTGATCACATTCACTGTGTGCAAGGACACTACATCAGATCACAGCAACTGTGTGCGCGGTCACTACACCTGACCACAGTCACTGTGTGCTCATTCACCATCTGATCACAGTCACTGTGTGCTCGGTCACAAAATCTGATCACAGTCACTGTGTGTTCGCTCACCACTTCTGATCACAGTAAATGTGTGTTCGCTCACTACATCTGCTCACAGTCACTGTGTGCTCAGTCACAACATCTGACCACAGTCACTGTGTGCTCAGTCACCATCTGATCACAGTCACAGTGTGCAAGGACACTACATCAGATCACCATCACTGTGTGCTCAGTCACTACATCTGACCACAGTCACTGTGTGCTCAGTCACCATCTGATCACAGTCACTGTGTGCTCGGTCACTACATCTGATCACACAGTGCGCTCAGTGACTACATCTGATCAGAGTCACTGTGTGCTCGATCACTACATCTGATCACATTCACTGTGAGCTCGGTCACTGCATCAAATCACAGTCACCGTGTGCTCGGTCACTACATCTGATCACAGTCACTGTGTGCACAGAAACTACATCAGATCACAGTCACTGTGTGCTCGGTCACTACATCTGATCACAATCACTGTGTGCTCGGTCACTGCATCAGATCACAGTCACCGTGTGCTCGCTCACTACGTCTGATCACATTCACTGTGTGCTCGGTCACCATCTGATCACAGTCACTGTATGTTTACGCACTACATCTGATGACATTCACTGTGTGCTCGGTCACTACATCTGATCACAGTCAATATGTTTTCGCTCACTACATCAGATCACAGTCCCTGTGTGCTCGGTCACTGCATATGATCACAGTCACTGTGTGTTCAGTCACTAAATCTGACCGCAGTCATTGTGTGCTCAGACACCATCTGATCACAGCCACTGTGTGCTCGGTCACAAAATCTGATCGCAGTCATTGTGTGCTCAGACACCATCTGATCACAGTCACTGTGTGTTCGCTCACTACTTCTGATCACAGTCACTGTGTGTTCGCTCACTACATCTGCTCAAAGTCACGGTGTGCTCAGTCACAACATCTGACCACAATCACTGTGTGCTCAGTGACTACATATGATCAGAATCACTGTGTGCTCGATCACTACATCTGATCACATTCACTGTGAGCTCGGTCACTGCATCAGATCACAGTCACCGTGTGTTCGCTCACTACGTCTGATCACATTCACTGTGTGCTCGGTCACCATCTGATCACAGTCACTGTATGTTTACGCACTACATCTGATGACATTCACTGTGTGCTCGGTCACTACATCTGATCACAGTCACTGTGTGGTTGGTCACGACATCAGATCACAGTCACTGAGGGCTCGATCACTACATCTGATCACATTGACTGTGTGCTCGGTCACCATCCGATCACTGTCACTGTGTGCTCGGTCACTACATCTGATCACGTTCACTGTGTGCTCAGTCACCTTCTGATCACATTCACTGTGTGCAAGGACACTACATCAGATCACTGTCACTGTGTACTCAGTCACTACATCTGACCACAGTCACTGTGTTCTCAGTCACCATCTGATCACAGTCACTGTGTGCTCGCTCACTACATCTGATCACAGTCACTGTGTGTTCAGTGACTACATCTGATCAGAGTCACTGTGTGCTCTATCACTACATCTGATCACAGTAACTGTGTGTTCGCTCACTACATCTGATCACATTCACTGTGTGCTCTGTCAACTTCTGATCACAGTCACTGTGTGCTTGATCACAACATCTCATCAGAGTCACTGTGTGCTCTGTGACTGCATCTGATCAGAGTTACTGTGTGCTCAGTTACTATCTGATCACAGTCAGTGTGTGCTCGGTCACAAAATCTGATCACAGTCACTGTGTGCTCGGTCACCATCTGATCACAGTCACTGTGTGCTCGGTCACTATATCTGATCACAGTCAGTGTGTGCTCGGTCAAAAAATCTGATCACAGTCAGTGTGTGTTCGCTCACTACATCTGATCACAGTCACTGTGTGGTGAGTCAGAACTACTGGTCACATTCACTGTGTGCAAGGACACTACATCAGATCACAGTCACTGTGTGCTTGGTCACTACATCGGACCACAGTCACAGTGTGCTCAGTCACCATCTGATCACATTAACTGTGTGCTCTGTCACCTTCTGATCACAGTCACTGTGTGCTTGATCACAACATCTGATCAGAGTCACTTTGTGCTCTGTCACTGCATCTGATCAGAGTCACTGTGTGCTCAGTCACCATCTGATCACAGTCAGTGTGTGCTCGGTCACAAAATCTGATCACAGTCACTGTGTGTTCGCTCACTACTTCTGATCACAGTCACTGTGTGTTCGCTCACTACATCTGCTCAAAGTCACGGTGTGCTCAGTCACAACATCTGACCACAATCACTGTGTGCTCAGTGACTACATATGATCAGAGTCACTGTGTGCTCGATCACTACATTTGATCACATTCACTGTGAGCTCAGTCACTGCATCAGATCACAGTCACCGTGTGCTCGTTCACTATATCTGAACACATTCACTGCGTGCAAGGACACTACATCAGATCAGAGTCACTGTGTGCTCGGTCAATACATCTGACCACAGTCACTATGTGCTCAGTCACCATCTGATCACAGTTACTGTGTGCTAGGTCACTACATCATATCACAGTCACAGTGTGCTGAGTGACTACATCTGATCAGAGTCACTGTGTGCTCGGTCACTACATCTGATCACAGTCACAGTGTGCTAGGTCACTCTATCTGATCACAGTCACTGTGTGCAAGGACACTACATCAGATCACAGTCACTGTGTGCTCGGTCACTACATCTGATCACAGTCACTGTGGGCTCGGTCACTAAATCTGACCGCAGTCATTGTGTGCTCAGACACCACCTGATCAGAGTCACTGTGTGCTCGGTCACTACATCTGATCACAGTCACTATGTGCTCGGTCACTTCATCAGACCGCAGTCCCTGTGTGCTCAGTCATCATCTGATCATAGTCACTGTGTGCTCGATCACTACATCTGATCACATTCACTGTGTGCAAGGACACTACATCAGATCACAGTCACTGTGTGCTCGGTCACTACATCTGACCACAGTCACTGTGTGCGCAGTCACCATCTGATCACAGACACTGTGTGCTCGGTCACAAAATCTGATCACAGTCACTGTGTGTTCGCTCACTACACCTGATCACAATCACTGTGTGCTCAGTGACAACATCTGATCACAGTCACTGTGTGCAAGGAAACTACCTCAGATCACCGTCACTGTGTACTAGTCACTACATCGGACCACAGTCACAGTGTGCTCAGTCACCAGCTGATCACAGTCACTGTGTGCTCGGTCACTACATCTGATCACAGTCACTGTGTTTTCAGTGACTACATCTGATCAGAGTCACTGTGTGCTCGGTCACTACATCTGATCACAGTCACTTTGTGCTAGGTCACTACATCTGATCACAGTCACTGTGTGCAGGGACACTACATCAGATCACAGTCACTGTGTGCTCAGTCACTACATCGGACCACAGTCACTGTGTGCTCAGTCACCATCTGATCACAGTCACTGTGTGCTCGGTCACTATATCTGATCACAGTCAGTGTGTGCTCGGTCACAAAATCTGATCACAGTCACTGTGTGTTTGCTCACTACATCTGATCACAGTCACTGTGTGCTCAGTCAGAACTTCTGGTCACATTCACTGTGTGCAAGTACACTACCTCAGATCACCGTCACTGTGTACTCAGTCACTACATCGGACCACAGTCACAGTGTGCTCAGTCACCATCTGATCACAGTCACTGCGTGCTCGGTCACTACATCTGATCACAGTCACTGTGTGTTCAGTGACTACATCTGATCAGAGTCATTGTGTGATCTATCACTACATTTGATCACTGTCACTGTGTGCTGGGTCACTGCATCTGATAACAGTCACTGTTTGCTCGGTCAGCATCTGATCACAGTCACTGGGTGCTTGGTCACCACATCTGATCACATCCACTGTGTGCTCTGTCACCTTCTGATCACAGTCACTGTGTGCTTGATCACAACATCTGATCAGAGTCACTTTGTGCTCTGTCACTGCATCTGATCAGAGTCACTGTGTGCTCAGTCACCATCTGATCACAGTCAGTGTGTGCTCGGTCACAAAATCTGATCACAGTCACTGTGTGTTCGCTCACTACATCTGATCACAGACACTGTGTGCTCAGTCAGAACTTTTGGTCACATTCACTGTGTGCAAGGACACTACATCAGATCACAGTCACTGTGTGCTCGGTCACTACATCTGACCACAGTCACTGTGTGTGCAGTCACCATCTGATCACAGTAACTGTGTGCTCGGTCACAAAATCTGATCACAGTCACTGTGTGTTCACTCACTACACCTGATCACAGTTACTGTGTGCTCAGTGACAACATCTGATCATAGTCTCTGTGTGCAAGTACACTACCTCAGATCACCGTCACTGTGTACTCAGTCACTACATCGGACCACAGTCACAGTGTGCTCAGTCACCATCTGATCACATTCACTGTGTGCTCTGTCACCTTCTGATCACAGTCACTGTGTGCTTGGTCACAACATCTGATCAGAGTCACTTTGTGCTCTGTCACTGCATCTGATCAGAGTCACTGTGTGCTCAGTCACCATCTGATCACAGTCAGTGTGTGCTCGGTCACAAAATCTGATCACAGTCACTGTGTGTTCGCTCACTACTTCTGATCACAGTCACTGTGTGTTCGCTCACTACATCTGCTCAAAGTCACGGTGTGCTCAGTCACAACATCTGACCACAATCACTGTGTGCTCAGTGACTACATATGATCAGAGTCACTGTGTGCTCGATCACTACATCTGATCACATTCACTGTGAGCTCGGTCACTGCATCAGATCACAGTCACCGTGTGCTCGTTCACTATATCTGAACACATTCACTGCGTGCAAGGACACGACATCAGATCAGAGTCACTGCGTGCTCGGTCAATACATCTGACCACAGTCACTATGTGCTCAGTCACCATCTGATCACAGCCACTGTGTGCTAGGTCACTACATCTGATCACAGTCACAGTGTGCTGAGTGACTACATCTGATCAGAGTCACTGTGTGCTCGGTCACTACATCTGATCACAGTCACTGTGTGCTAGGTCACTACATCTGATCACAGTCACTGTGTGCAAGGACACTACATCAGATCACAGTCACTGTGTGCTCAGTCACTACATCTGATCACAGTCACTGTGGGCTCAGTCACTAAATCTGACCGCAGTCATTGTGTGCTCAGACACCACCTGATCATAGTCACTGTGTGCTCGGTCACAAAATCTGATCACAGTCACTGTGTGTTCGCTCACTACATCTGATCACAGTCACTGTGTGCTCAGTCAGACTTCTGGTCACATTCACTGTGTGCAAGGACACTACATCAGATCACAGTCACTGTGTGCTCGGTCACTACATCTGACCACAGTCACTGTGTGCGCAGTCACCATCTGATCACAGTCACTGTGTGCTCGGTCACAAAATCTGATCACAGTCACTGTGTGTTCACTCACTACACCTGATCACAGTTACTGTGTGCTCAGTGACAACATCTGATCATAGTCACTGTGTGCAAGTACACTACCTCAGATCACCGTCACTGTGTACTCAGTCACTACATCGGACCACAGTCACAGTGTGCTCAGTCACCATCTGATCACAGTCACTGCGTGCTCGGTCACTACATCTGATCACAGTCACTGTGTGTTCAGTGACTACATCTGATCAGAGTCATTGTGTGATCTATCACTACATTTGATCACTGTCACTGTGTGCTGGGTCACTGCATCTGATAACAGTCACTGTGTGCTCAGTCAGAACTTCTGATCACAGTCACTGTGTGCAGGGACACTACATCAGATCACAGTCACTGTGTGCTCAGTCACTACATCGGACCACAGTCACTGTGGACTCAGTCACCATCTGATCACAGTCACTGTGTGCTCGGTCACTATATCTGATTACAGTCAGTGTGTGCTCGGTCACAAAATCTGATCACAGTCACTGTGTGTTAGCTCACTACATCTGATCACAGTCACTGTGTGCTCAGTCAGAACTTCTGATCACAGTCACTGTGTGCAAGGAAACTACATCTGATCACAGTCACTGTGTGCTCAGTCACTACATCAGATCACAGTCACTGTGTGCTCAGTCAGAACTTCTGGTCACATTCACTGTGTGCAAGGACACTACATCAGATCACAGTCACTGTGTGCTCGGTCACTACATCTGACCACAGTCACTGTGTGTGCAGTCACCATCTGATCACAGTCACTGTGTGCTCGGTCACAAAATCTGATCACAGTCACTGTGTGTTCACTCACTACACCTGATCACAGTTACTGTTTGCTCAGTGACAACATCTGATCATAGTCACTGTGTGCAAGTACACTACCTCAGATCACCGTCACTGTGTACTCAGTCACTACATCGAACCACAGTCACTGCGTGCTCGGTCACTACATCTGATCACAGTCACTGTGTGTTCAGTGACTACATCTGATCAGAGTCATTGTGTGATCTATCACTACATTTGATCACTGTCACTGTGTGCTGGGTCACTGCATCTGATAACAGTCACTGTTTGCTCGGTCAGCATCTGATCACAGTCACTGGGTGCTCGGTCACCACATCTGATCACATCCACTGTGTGCTCTGTCACCTTCTGATCACAGTCACTGTGTGCTTGATCACAACATCTGATCAGAGTCACTTTGTGCTCTGTCACTGCATCTGATCAGAGTCACTGTGTGCTCAGTCACCATCTGATCACAGTCAGTGTGTGCTCGGTCACAAAATCTGATCACAGTCACTGTGTGTTCGCTCACTACTTCTGATCACAGTCACTGTGTGTTCGCTCACTACATCTGCTCAAAGTCACGGTGTGCTCAGTCACAACATCTGACCACAATCACTGTGTGCTCTGTGACTACATATGATCAGAGTCACTGTGTGCTCGATCACTACATCTGATCACATTCACTGTGAGCTCGGTCACTGCATCAGATCACAGTCACCGTGTGCTCGTTCACTATATCTGAACACATTCACTGCGTGCAAGGACACTACATCAGATCAGAGTCACTGTGTGCTCGGTCAATACATCTGACCACAGTCACTATGTGCTCAGTCACCATCTGATCACAGTCACTGTGTGCTAGGTCACTACATCTGATCACAGTCACAGTGTGCTGAGTGACTACATCTGATCAGAGTCACTGTGTGCTCGGTCACTACATCTAATCACAGTCACTGTGTGCTAGGTCACTACATCCGATCACAGTCACTGTGTGCAAGGACACTACATCAGATCACAGTCACTGTGTGCTCGGTCACTACATCTGATCACAGTCACTGTGGGCTCGGTCACTGCATCAGATCACAGTCCCTGTGTGCTCAGTCACTGCATATGATCATAGTTACTGTGTGCTCAGTCACTAAATCTGACCGCAGTGTTTGTGTGCTCAGACACCACCTGATCACAGTCACTGTGTGTTCGCTCACTACATCTGCTCAAAGTCACGGTGTGCTCAGTCACAACATCTGACCACAATCACTGTGTGCTCAGTGACTACATATGATCAGAGTCACTGTGTGCTCGATCACTACATCTGATCACATTCACTGTGAGCTCGGTCACTGCATCAGATCACAGTCACCGTGTGCTCGTTCACTATATCTGAACACATTCACTGCGTGCAAGGACACGACATCAGATCAGAGTCACTGCGTGCTCGGTCAATACATCTGACCACAGTCACTATGTGCTCAGTCACCATCTGATCACAGCCACTGTGTGCTAGGTCACTACATCTGATCACAGTCACAGTGTGCTGAGTGACTACATCTGATCAGAGTCACTGTGTGCTCGGTCACTACATCTGATCACAGTCACTGTGTGCTAGGTCACTACATCTGATCACAGTCACTGTGTGCAAGGACACTACATCAGATCACAGTCACTGTGTGCTCAGTCACTACATCTGATCACAGTCACTGTGGGCTCAGTCACTAAATCTGACCGCAGTCATTGTGTGCTCAGACACCACCTGATCATAGTCACTGTGTGCTCGGTCACAAAATCTGATCACAGTCACTGTGTGTTCGCTCACTACATCTGATCACAGTCACTGTGTGCTCAGTCAGAACTTCTGGTCACATTCACTGTGTGCAAGGAGACTACATCAGATCACAGTCACTGTGTGCTCGGTCACTACATCTGACCACAGTCACTGTGTGCGCAGTCACCATCTGATCACAGTCACTGTGTGCTCGGTCACAAAATCTGATCACAGTCACTGTGTGTTCACTCACTACACCTGATCACAGTTACTGTGTGCTCAGTGACAACATCTGATCATAGTCACTGTGTGCAAGTACACTACCTCAGATCACCGTCACTGTGTACTCAGTCACTACATCGGACCACAGTCACAGTGTGCTCAGTCACCATCTGATCACAGTCACTGCGTGCTCGGTCACTACATCTGATCACAGTCACTGTGTGTTCAGTGACTACATCTGATCAGAGTCATTGTGTGATCTATCACTACAGTTGATCACTGTCACTGTGTGCTGGGTCACTGCATCTGATAACAGTCACTGTGTGCTCAGTCAGAACTTCTGATCACAGTCACTGTGTGCAGGGACACTACATCAGATCACAGTCACTGTGTGCTCAGTCACTACATCGGACCACAGTCACTGTGGGCTCAGTCACCATCTGATCACAGTCACTGTGTGCTCGGTCACTATATCTGATTACAGTCAGTGTGTGCTCGGTCACAAAATCTGATCACAGTCACTGTGTGTTAGCTCACTGCATCTGATCACAGTCACTGTGTGCTCAGTCAGAACTTCTGGTCACATTCACTGTGTGCAAGGACACTACATCAGATCACAGTCACTGTGTGCTCGGTCACTACATCTGACCACAGTCACTGTGTGTGCAGTCACCATCTGATCACAGTCACTGTGTGCTCGGTCACAAAATCTGATCACAGTCACTGTGTGTTCACTCACTACACCTGATCACAGTTACTGTTTGCTCAGTGACAACATCTGATCATAGTCACTGTGTGCAAGTACACTACCTCAGATCACCGTCACTGTGTACTCAGTCACTACATCGAACCACAGTCACTGCGTGCTCGGTCACTACATCTGATCACAGTCACTGTGTGTTCAGTGACTACATCTGATCAGAGTCATTGTGTGATCTATCACTACATTTGATCACTGTCACTGTGTGCTGGGTCACTGCATCTGATAACAGTCACTGTTTGCTCGGTCAGCATCTGATCACAGTCACTGGGTGCTCGGTCACCACATCTGATCACATCCACTGTGTGCTCTGTCACCTTCTGATCACAGTCACTGTGTGCTTGATCACAACATCTGATCAGAGTCACTTTGTGCTCTGTCACTGCATCTGATCAGAGTCACTGTGTGCTCAGTCACCATCTGATCACAGTCAGTGTGTGCTCGGTCACAAAATCTGATCACAGTCACTGTGTGTTCGCTCACTACTTCTGATCACAGTCACTGTGTGTTCGCTCACTACATCTGCTCAAAGTCACGGTGTGCTCAGTCACAACATCTGACCACAATCACTGTGTGCTCTGTGACTACATATGATCAGAGTCACTGTGTGCTCGATCACTACATCTGATCACATTCACTGTGAGCTCGGTCACTGCATCAGATCACAGTCACCGTGTGCTCGTTCACTATATCTGAACACATTCACTGCGTGCAAGGACACTACATCAGATCAGAGTCACTGTGTGCTCGGTCAATACATCTGACCACAGTCACTATGTGCTCAGTCACCATCTGATCACAGTCACTGTGTGCTAGGTCACTACATCTGATCACAGTCACAGTGTGCTGAGTGACTACATCTGATCAGAGTCACTGTGTGCTCGGTCACTACATCTAATCACAGTCACTGTGTGCTAGGTCACTACATCCGATCACAGTCACTGTGTGCAAGGACACTACATCAGATCACAGTCACTGTGTGCTCGGTCACTACATCTGATCACAGTCACTGTGGGCTCGGTCACTGCATCAGATCACAGTCCCTGTGTGCTCAGTCACTGCATATGATCATAGTTACTGTGTGCTCAGTCACTAAATCTGACCGCAGTGTTTGTGTGCTCAGACACCACCTGATCATAGTCACTGTGTGCTCGGTCACTACTTCTGATCACAGTCACTATGTGCTCGGTCACTTCATCTGACCGCAGTCACTGTGTGCTCAGTCATCATCTGATCATAGTCACTGTGTGCTCAGATACTACATCTGATAACAGTCACTGTGTGCTCAGTCACTACATCTGATCACATTCACTGTGTGCAAGGACACTACATCAGATGACAGTCACTGTGTGCTCGGTCACTACATCTGACCGCAGTCACTGTCTGCTCGGTCACTACATCTGATCACATTCACTGTGTGCTCGGTCACTAGATCTGATCACAGTCACTGTGTGTTCGCTCACTACGTCTGATCACATTCACTGTGTGCTCGGTCACCATCTGATCACAGTCACTGTATGTTTACGCACTACATCTGATGACATTCACTGTGTGCTCAGTCACTACATCTGATCACAGTCACTGTGTGGTTGGTCACGACATCAGATCACAGTCACTGAGGGCTCGATCACTACACCTGATCACATTGACTGTGTGCTCGGTCACCATCTGATCACTGTCACTGTGTGCTCGGTCACTACATCTGATCACATTCACTGTGTGCTCAGTCACCTTCTGATCACATTCACTGTGTGCAAGGACACTACATCAGATCACAGTCACTGTGTGCTCGGTCACTACATCTGATCACAGTCACTGTGGGCTCGGTCACTGCATCAGATCACAGTCCCTGTGTGCTCAGTCACTGCATATGATCACAGTCACTGTGTGCTCAGTCACTAAATCTGACCGCAGCCATTGTGTGCTCAGACACCACCTGATCATAGTCACTATGTGCTCGGTCACTTCATCTGACCGCAGTCACTGTGTGCTCAGTCATCATCTGATCATAGTCACTGTGTGCTCAGATACTACATCTGATAACAGTCACTGTGTGCTCAGTCACTACATCTGATCACATTCACTGTGTGCAAGGACACTACATCAGATGACAGTCACTGTGTGCTCGGTTACTACATCTGACCGCAGTCACTGTCTGCTCGGTCACTACATCTGATCACATTCACTGTGTGCTCGGTCACTAGATCTGATCACAGTCACTGTGTGTTCGCTCACTACGTCTGATCACATTCACTGTGTGCTCGGTCACCATCTGATCACAGTCACTGTATGTTTACGCACTACATCTGATGACATTCACTGTGTGCTCGGTCACGACATCTGATCACAGTCACTGTATGGTTGGTCACGACATCAGATCACAGTCACTGAGGGCTCGATCACTACACCTGATCACATTGACTGTGTGCTCGGTCACCATCTGATCACTGTCACTGTGTGCTCGGTCACTACATCTGATCACATTCACTGTGTGCTCAGTCACCTTCTGATCACATTCACTGTGTGCAAGGACACTACATCAGATCACTGTCACTGTGTACTCAGTCACTACATCTGACCACAGTCACTGTGTTCTCAGTCACCATCTGATCACAGTCACTGTGTGTTCAGTGACTACATCTGATCAGAGTCACTGTGTGCTCTATTACTACATTTGATCACTGTCACTGTGTGCTGGGTCACTTCATCTGGTAACAGTCACTGTTTGCTCGGTCAGCATCTGATCACAGTCACTGTGTGCTTGATCACAACATCTGATCAGAGTCACTTTGTGCTCTGTCACTGCATCTGATCAGAGTCACTGTGTGCTCAGTCACCATCTGATCACAATCAGTTTGTGCTCGGTCACAAAATCTGATCACAGTCACTGTGTGTTCACTCACTACATCTGATCACAGTCACTGTGTGCTCAGTCAGAACTTCTGATCACAGTCACTGTGTGCAGGGACACTACATCAGATCACAGTCACTGTGTGCTCAGTCACTACATCGGACCACAGTCACTGTGTGCTCAGTCACCATCTGATCACAGTCACTGTGTGCTCGGTCACTATATCTGATCATAGTCAGTGTGTGCTCGGTCACAAAATCTGATCACAGTCACTGTGTGTTCGCTCACTACATCTGATCACAGTCACTGTGTGCTCAGTCAGAACTTCTGGTCAGATTCACTGTGTGCAAGGACACTACATCAGATCACAGTCACTGTGTGCTCGGTCACGACATCTGACCACAGTCACTGTGTGCGCTGTCACCATCTGATCACAGTCAGTGTGTGCTCGGTCACAAAATCTGATCACAGTCACTGTGTGTTCACTCACTGCACCTGATCACAGTTACTGTGTGCTCAGTGACAACATCTGATCATAGTCACTGTGTGCTCAGTCAGAACTTCTGATCACAGTCACTGTGTGCAGGGACACTACATCAGATCACAGTCACTGTGTGCTCAGTCACTACATCGGACCACAGTCACTGTGTGCTCAGTCACCATCTGATCACAGTCACTGTGTGCTCGGTCACTATATCTGATCACAGTCAGTGTGTGCTCGGTCACAAAATCTGATCACAGTCACTGTGTGTTCGCTCACTACATCTGATCACAGTCACTGTGTGCTCAGTCAGAACTTCTGGTCACATTCACTGTGTGCAAGGACACTACATCAGATCACAGTCACTGTGTGCTCGGTCACTACATCTGACCACAGTCACTGTGTGCGCAGTCACCATCTGATCACAGTCACTGTGTGCTCGGTCACAAAATCTGATCACAGTCACTGTGTGTTCACTCACTACACCTGATCACAGTTACTGTGTGCTCAGTGACAACATCTGATCATAGTCACTGTGTGCAAGTACAGTACCTCAGATCACCGTCACTGTGTACTCAGTCACTACATCGAACCACTGTCACAGTGTGCTCAGTCACCATCTGATCACAGTCACTGCGTGCTCGGTCACTACATCTGATCACAGTCACTGTGTGTTCAGTGACTACATCTGATCAGAGTCATTGTGTGATCTATCACTACATTTGATCACTGTCACTGTGTGCTGGGTCAATGCATCTGATAACAGTCACTGTTTGCTCGGTCAGCATCTGATCACAGTCACTGGGTGCTCGGTCACCACATCTGATCACATCCACTGTGTGCTCTGTCACCTTCTGATCACAGTCACTGTGTGCTTGATCACAACATCTGATCAGAGTCACTTTGTCCTCTGTCACTGCATCTAATCAGAATCACTGTGTGCTCAGTCACCATCTGATCACAGTCAGTGTGTGCTCGGTCACAAAATCTGATCACAGTCACTGTGTGTTCGCTCACTACATCTGATCACAGTCACTGTGTGCTCAGTCAGAACTTCTGATCACAGTCACTGTGTGCAGGGACACTACATCAGATCACAGTCACTGTTTGCTCAGTCACTACATCGGACCACAGTCACAGTGTGCTCAGTCACCATCTGATCACAGTCACTGCGTGCTCGGTCACAAAATCTGATCACAGTCACTGTGAGCTCGGTCACTGCATCAGATCACAGTCACCGTGTGCTCGTTCACTATATCTGAACACATTCTCTGCGTGCAAGGACACTACATCAGATCAGAGTCACTGTGTGCTCGGTCAATACATCTGACCACAGTCACTATGTGCTCAGTCACCATCTGATCACAGTCACTGTGTGCTAGGTCACTACATCTGATCACAGTCACAGTGTGCTGAGTGACTACATCTAATCAGAGTCACTGTGTGCTCGGTCACTACATCTGATCACAGTCTCTGTGTGCTAGGTCACTCTATCTGATCACAGTCACTGTGTGCAAGGACACTACATCAGATGACAGTCACTGTGTGCTCGGTCACTACATCTGACCACAGTCACTGTCTGCGCGGTCACTACATCTGATCACATTCACTGTGTTCTCGGTCACTAGATCTGATCACAGTCACTGTGTGTTCGCTCACTACTTCTGATCACATTCACTGTGTGCTCGGTCACCATCTGATCACAGTCACTGTATGTTTACGCACTACATCTGATGACATTCACTGTGTGCTCGGTCACTACATCTGATCACAGTCACTGTGTGGTTGGTCACGACATCAGATCACAGTCACTGAGGGCTCGATCACTACATCTGATCACATTGACTGTGTGCTCGGTCAGAACTTCTGATCACAGTCACTGTGTGCAGGGACACTACATCAGATCACAGTCACTGTGTGCTCGGTCACTACATCTGAACACAGTCACTGTGTGCGCAGTCACCATCTGATCACAGTCACTGTGTGCTCGGTCACAAAATCTGATCACAGTCACTGTGTGTTCACTCACTACACCTGATCACAGTTACTGTGTGCTCAGTGACAACATCTGATCATAGTCACTGTGTGCAAGTACACCACCTCAGATCACCGTCACTGTGTACTCAGTCACTACATCGGACCACAGTCACAGTGTGCTCAGTCACCATCTGATCACATTCACTGTGTGCTCTGTCACCTTCTGATCACAGTCACTGTATGCTTGATCACAACATCAGATCAGAGTCACTTTGTGCTCTGTCACTGCATCTGATCAGAGTCACTGTGTGCTCAGTCACCATCTGATCACAGTCAGTGTGTGCTCGGTCGCAAAATCTGATCACAGTCACTGTGTGTTCGGTCACCACATCTGATCGCATTCACTGTGTGCTCTGTCACCTTCTGATCACAGTCACTGTGTGCTTGATCACAACATCTGATCAGAGTCACTGTGTGCTCTGTGACTGCATCTGATCAGAGTTACTGTGTGCTCAGTCACTATCTGATCACAGTCAGTGTGTGCTCGGTCACAAAATCTGATCACAGTCACTGTGTGTTCGCTCACTACATCTGATCACAGTCACTGTGCTCAGTCAGAACTTCTGATCACAGTCACTGTGTGCAAGGAAACTACATCTGATCACAGTCACTGTGTGCTCAGTCACTACATCGGACCACAGTCACTGTGTGCTCGGTCACCATCTGATCACCGTCACTGTGTGCTCGAACACTACGTCTGATCACATTCACTGTGTGCAAGGACACTACATCAGATCACAGTCACTGTGTGCTCGGTCACTACATCTGACCACCGTCACTGTGTACTAGTCCCTACATCGGACCACAGTCACAGTGTGCTCAGTCACCAGCTGATCACAGTCACTGTGTGCTCGGTCATTACATGTGATCACAGTCACTGTGTGTTCAGTGACTACATCTGATCAGAGTCATTGTGTGATCTATCACTACATTTGATCACTGTCACTGTGTGCTGGGTCACTGCATCTGATAACAGTCACTGTTTGCTCGGTCAGCATCTGATCACAGTCACTGGGTGCTAGGTCACCACATCTGATCACATTCACTGTGTGCTCTGTCACCTTCTGATCACAGTCACTGTGTGCTTGATCACAACATCTGATCAGAGTCACTTTGTGCTTTGTCACTGCATCTGATTAGAGTCACTGTGTGCTCAGTCACCATCTGATCACAGTCAGTGTGTGCTCGGTCACAAAATCTAATCACAGTCACTGTGTGTTCGCTCATTACATCTGATCACAGTCACTGTGTGCTCAGTCAGAACTTCTGATCACAGTCACTGTGTGCAGGGACACTACATCAGATCACAGTCACTGTGTGCTCAGTCACTACATCGGACCACAGTCACTGTGTGCTCGGTCACCATCTGATCACAGTCACTGTGTGCTCGGTCACTATATCTGATCACAGTCAGTGTGTGCTCGGTTTCAAAATCTGATCACAGTCACTGTGTGTTCGCTCACTACATCTGATCACAGTCACTGTGTGCTCAGTCAGAATTTCTGGTCACATTCACTGTGTGCAAGGACACTACATCAGATGACAGTCACTGTGTGCTCGGTCACTACATCTGACCACAGTCACTGTCTGCGCGGTCACTACATCTGATCACATTCACTGTGTTCTCGGTCACTAGATCTGATCACAGCCACTGTGTGTTCGCTCACTACGTCTGATCATATTCACTGTGTGCTCGGTCACCATCTGATCACAGTCACTGTATGTTTACGCACTACATCTGATGACATTCACTGTGTGCTCGGTCACTACATCTGATCACAGTCACTGTGTGGTTGGTCACGACATCAGATCACAGTCACTGAGGGCTCGATCACTACACCTGATCACATTGACTGTGTGCTCGGTCACCATCTGATCACTGTCACTGTGTGCTCGGTCACTACATCTGATCACATTCACTGTGTGCTCAGTCACCTTCTGATCACATTCACTGTGTGCTCAGTCACCTTCTGATCACATTCACTGTGTACAAGGACACTACATCAGATCACTGTCACTGTGTACTCAGTCACTACATCTGATCACAGTCACTGTGTGCTAGGTCACTACATCTGATCACAGTCACTGTGTGCAAGGACACTACATCAGATCACAGTCACTGTGTGCTCGGTCACTACATCTGATCACAGTCACTGTGGGCTCGGTCACTGCATCAGATCACAGTCCCTGTGTGCTCAGTCACTGCATATGATCACAGTCACTGTGTGCTCAGTCACTAAATCTGACCGCAGCCATTGTGTGCTCAGACACCACCTGATCATAGTCACTATGTGCTCGGTCACTTCATCTGACCGCAGTCACTGTGTGCTCAGTCATCATCTGATCATAGTCACTGTGTGCTCAGATACTACATCTGATAACAGTCACTGTGTGCTCAGTCACTACATCTGATCACATTCACTGTGTGCAAGGACACTACATCAGATGACAGTCACTGTGTGCTCGGTTACTACATCTGACCGCAGTCACTGTCTGCTCGGTCACTACATCTGATCACATTCACTGTGTGCTCGGTCACTAGATCTGATCACAGTCACTGTGTGTTCGCTCACTACGTCTGATCACATTCACTGTGTGCTCGGTCACCATCTGATCACAGTCACTGTATGTTTACGCACTACATCTGATGACATTCACTGTGTGCTCGGTCACGACATCTGATCACAGTCACTGTATGGTTGGTCACGACATCAGATCACAGTCACTGAGGGCTCGATCACTACACCTGATCACATTGACTGTGTGCTCGGTCACCATCTGATCACTGTCACTGTGTGCTCGGTCACTACATCTGATCACATTCACTGTGTGCTCAGTCACCTTCTGATCACATTCACTGTGTGCAAGGACACTACATCAGATCACTGTCACTGTGTACTCAGTCACTACATCTGACCACAGTCACTGTGTTCTCAGTCACCATCTGATCACAGTCACTGTGTGTTCAGTGACTACATCTGATCAGAGTCACTGTGTGCTCTATTACTACATTTGATCACTGTCACTGTGTGCTGGGTCACTTCATCTGGTAACAGTCACTGTTTGCTCGGTCAGCATCTGATCACAGTCACTGTGTGCTTGATCACAACATCTGATCAGAGTCACTTTGTGCTCTGTCACTGCATCTGATCAGAGTCACTGTGTGCTCAGTCACCATCTGATCACAGTCAGTTTGTGCTCGGTCACAAAATCTGATCACAGTCACTGTGTGTTCACTCACTACATCTGATCACAGTCACTGTGTGCTCAGTCAGAACTTCTGATCACAGTCACTGTGTGCAGGGACACTACATCAGATCACAGTCACTGTGTGCTCAGTCACTACATCGGACCACAGTCACTGTGTGCTCCGTCACCATCTGATCACAGTCACTGTGTGCTCGGTCACTATATCTGATCATAGTCAGTGTGTGCTCGGTCACAAAATCTGATCACAGTCACTGTGTGTTCGCTCACTACATCTGATCACAGTCACTGTGTGCTCAGTCAGAATTTCTGGTCAGATTCACTGTGTGCAAGGACACTACATCAGATCACAGTCACTGTGTGCTCGGTCACGACATCTGACCACAGACACTGTGTGCGCTGTCACCATCTGATCACAGTCAGTGTGTGCTCGGTCACAAAATCTGATCACAGTCACTGTGTGTTCACTCACTGCACCTGATCACAGTTACTGTGTGCTCAGTGACAACATCTGATCATAGTCACTGTGTGCTCAGTCAGAACTTCTGATCACAGTCACTGTGTGCAGGGACACTACATCAGATCACAGTCACTGTGTGCTCAGTCACTACATCGGACCACAGTCACTGTGTGCTCAGTCACCATCTGATCACAGTCACTGTGTGCTCGGTCACTATATCTGATCACAGTCAGTGTGTGCTCGGTCACAAAATCTGATCACAGTCACTGTGTGTTCGCTCACTACATCTGATCACAGTCACTGTGTGCTCAGTCAGAACTTCTGGTCACATTCACTGTGTGCAAGGACACTACATCAGATCACAGTCACTGTGTGCTCGGTCACTACATCTGACCACAGTCACTGTGTGCGCAGTCACCATCTGATCACAGTCACTGTGTGCTCGGTCACAAAATCTGATCACAGTCACTGTGTGTTCACTCACTACACCTGATCACAGTTACTGTGTGCTCAGTGACAACATCTGATCATAGTCACTGTGTGCAAGTACAGTACCTCAGATCACCGTCACTGTGTACTCAGTCACTACATCGAACCACAGTCACAGTGTGCTCAGTCACCATCTGATCACAGTCACTGCGTGCTCGGTCACAAAATCTGATCACAGTCACTGTGTGTTCACTCACTACACCTGATCACAGTTACTGTGTGCTCAGTGATAACATCTGATCATAGTCACTGTGTGCAAGTACACCACCTCAGATCACCGTCACTGTGTACTCAGTCACTACATCGGACCACAGTCACAGTGTGCTCAGTCACCATCTGATCACATTCACTGTGTGCTCTGTCACCTTCTGATCACAGTCACTGTATGCTTGATCACAACATCAGATCAGAGTCACTTTGTGCTCTGTCACTGCATCTGATCAGAGTCACTGTGTGCTCAGTCACCATCTGATCACAGTCAGTGTGTGCTCGGTCACAAAATCTGATCACAGTCACTGTGTGTTCGGTCACCACATCTGATCGCATTCACTGTGTGCTCTGTCACCTTCTGATCACAGTCACTGTGTGCTTGATCACAACATCTGATCAGAGTCACTGTGTGCTCTGTGACTGCATCTGATCAGAGTTACTGTGTGCTCAGTCACTATCTGATCACAGTCAGTGTGTGCTCGGTCTCAAAATCTGATCACAGTCACTGTGTGTTCGCTCACTACATCTGATCACAGTCACTGTGCTCAGTCAGAACTTCTGATCACAGTCACTGTGTGCAAGGAAACTACATCTGATCACAGTCACTGTGTGCTCAGTCACTACATCGGACCACAGTCACTGTGTGCTCGGTCACCATCTGATCACCGTCACTGTGTGCTCGAACACTACGTCTGATCACATTCACTGTGTGCAAGGACACTACATCAGATCACAGTCACTGTGTGCTCGGTCACTACATCTGACCACCGTCACTGTGTACTAGTCCCTACATCGGACCACAGTCACAGTGTGCTCAGTCACCAGCTGATCACAGTCACTGTGTGCTCGGTCATTACATGTGATCACAGTCACTGTGTGTTCAGTGACTACATCTGATCAGAGTCATTGTGTGATCTATCACTACATTTGATCACTGTCACTGTGTGCTGGGTCACTGCATCTGATAACAGTCACTGTTTGCTCGGTCAGCATCTGATCACAGTCACTGGGTGCTAGGTCACCACATCTGATCACATTCACTGTGTGCTCTGTCACCTTCTGATCACAGTCACTGTGTGCTTGATCACAACATCTGATCAGAGTCACTTTGTGCTTTGTCACTGCATCTGATTAGAGTCACTGTGTGCTCAGTCACCATCTGATCACAGTCAGTGTGTGCTCGGTCACAAAATCTAATCACAGTCACTGTGTGTTCGCTCATTACATCTGATCACAGTCACTGTGTGCTCAGTCAGAACTTCTGATCACAGTCACTGTGTGCAGGGACACTACATCAGATCACAGTCACTGTGTGCTCAGTCACTACATCGGACCACAGTCACTGTGTGCTCGGTCACCATCTGATCACAGTCACTGTGTGCTCGGTCACTATATCTGATCACAGTCAGTGTGTGCTCGGTTTCAAAATCTGATCACAGTCACTGTGTGTTCGCTCACTACATCTGATCACAGTCACTGTGTGCTCAGTCAGAATTTCTGGTCACATTCACTGTGTGCAAGGACACTACATCAGATGACAGTCACTGTGTGCTCGGTCACTACATCTGACCACAGTCACTGTCTGCGCGGTCACTACATCTGATCACATTCACTGTGTTCTCGGTCACTAGATCTGATCACAGCCACTGTGTGTTCGCTCACTACGTCTGATCACATTCACTGTGTGCTCGGTCACCATCTGATCACAGTCACTGTATGTTTACGCACTACATCTGATGACATTCACTGTGTGCTCGGTCACTACATCTGATCACAGTCACTGTGTGGTTGGTCACGACATCAGATCACAGTCACTGAGGGCTCGATCACTACACCTGATCACATTGACTGTGTGCTCGGTCACCATCTGATCACTGTCACTGTGTGCTCGGTCACTACATCTGATCACATTCACTGTGTGCTCAGTCACCTTCTGATCACATTCACTGTGTGCTCAGTCACCTTCTGATCACATTCACTGTGTACAAGGACACTACATCAGATCACTGTCACTGTGTACTCAGTCACTACATCTGATCACAGTCACTGTGTGCTAGGTCACTACATCTGATCACAGTCACTGTGTGCAAGGACACTACATCAGATCACAGTCACTGTGTGCTCGGTCACTACATCTGATCACAGTCACTGTGGGCTCGGTCACTGCATCAGATCACAGTCCCTGTGTGCTCAGTCACTGCATATGATCACAGTCACTGTGTGCTCAGTCACTAAATCTGACCGCAGCCATTGTGTGCTCAGACACCACCTGATCATAGTCACTATGTGCTCGGTCACTTCATCTGACCGCAGTCACTGTGTGCTCAGTCATCATCTGATCATAGTCACTGTGTGCTCAGATACTACATCTGATAACAGTCACTGTGTGCTCAGTCACTACATCTGATCACATTCACTGTGTGCAAGGACACTACATCAGATGACAGTCACTGTGTGCTCGGTTACTACATCTGACCGCAGTCACTGTCTGCTCGGTCACTACATCTGATCACATTCACTGTGTGCTCGGTCACTAGATCTGATCACAGTCACTGTGTGTTCGCTCACTACGTCTGATCACATTCACTGTGTGCTCAGTCACCTTCTGATCACATTCACTGTGTGCAAGGACACTACATCAGATCACAGTCACTGTGTGCTCGGTCACTACATCTGATCACAGTCACTGTGGGCTCGGTCACTGCATCAGATCACAGTCCCTGTGTGCTCAGTCACTGCATATGATCACAGTCACTGTGTGCTCAGTCACTAAATCTGACCGCAGCCATTGTGTGCTCAGACACCACCTGATCATAGTCACTATGTGCTCGGTCACTTCATCTGACCGCAGTCACTGTGTGCTCAGTCATCATCTGATCATAGTCACTGTGTGCTCAGATACTACATCTGATAACAGTCACTGTGTGCTCAGTCACTACATCTGATCACATTCACTGTGTGCAAGGACACTACATCAGATGACAGTCACTGTGTGCTCGGTTACTACATCTGACCGCAGTCACTGTCTGCTCGGTCACTACATCTGATCACATTCACTGTGTGCTCGGTCACTAGATCTGATCACAGTCACTGTGTGTTCGCTCACTACGTCTGATCACATTCACTGTGTGCTCGGTCACCATCTGATCACAGTCACTGTATGTTTACGCACTACATCTGATGACATTCACTGTGTGCTCGGTCACGACATCTGATCACAGTCACAGTATGGTTGGTCACGACATCAGATCACAGTCACTGAGGGCTCGATCACTACACCTGATCACATTGACTGTGTGCTCGGTCACCATCTGATCACTGTCACTGTGTGCTCGGTCACTACATCTGATCACATTCACTGTGTGCTCAGTCACCTTCTGATCACATTCACTGTGTGCAAGGACACTACATCAGATCACTGTCACTGTGTACTCAGTCACTACATCTGACCACAGTCACTGTGTTCTCAGTCACCATCTGATCACAGTCACTGTGTGTTCAGTGACTACATCTGATCAGAGTCACTGTGTGCTCTATTACTACATTTGATCACTGTCACTGTGTGCTGGGTCACTTCATCTGGTAACAGTCACTGTTTGCTCGGTCAGCATCTGATCACAGTCACTGTGTGCTTGATCACAACATCTGATCAGAGTCACTTTGTGCTCTGTCACTGCATCTGATCAGAGTCACTGTGTGCTCAGTCACCATCTGATCACAGTCAGTTTGTGCTCGGTCACAAAATCTGATCACAGTCACTGTGTGTTCACTCACTACATCTGATCACAGTCACTGTGTGCTCAGTCAGAACTTCTGATCACAGTCACTGTGTGCAGGGACACTACATCAGATCACAGTCACTGTGTGCTCAGTCACTACATCGGACCACAGTCACTGTGTGCTCCGTCACCATCTGATCACAGTCACTGTGTGCTCGGTCACTATATCTGATCATAGTCAGTGTGTGCTCGGTCACAAAATCTGATCACAGTCACTGTGTGTTCGCTCACTACATCTGATCACAGTCACTGTGTGCTGAGTCAGAACTTCTGGTCAGATTCACTGTGTGCAAGGACACTACATCAGATCACAGTCACTGTGTGCTCGGTCACGACATCTGACCACAGACACTGTGTGCGCTGTCACCATCTGATCACAGTCAGTGTGTGCTCGGTCACAAAATCTGATCACAGTCACTGTGTGTTCACTCACTGCACCTGATCACAGTTACTGTGTGCTCAGTGACAACATCTGATCATAGTCACTGTGTGCTCAGTCAGAACTTCTGATCACAGTCACTGTGTGCAGGGACACTACATCAGATCACAGTCACTGTGTGCTCAGTCACTACATCGGACCACAGTCACTGTGTGCTCAGTCACCATCTGATCACAGTCACTGTGTGCTCGGTCACTATATCTGATCACAGTCAGTGTGTGCTCGGTCACAAAATCTGATCACAGTCACTGTGTGTTCGCTCACTACATCTGATCACAGTCACTGTGTGCTCAGTCAGAACTTCTGGTCACATTCACTGTGTGCAAGGACACTACATCAGATCACAGTCACTGTGTGCTCGGTCACTACATCTGACCACAGTCACTGTGTGCGCAGTCACCATCTGATCACAGTCACTGTGTGCTCGGTCACAAAATCTGATCACAGTCACTGTGTGTTCACTCACTACACCTGATCACAGTTACTGTGTGCTCAGTGACAACATCTGATCATAGTCACTGTGTGCAAGTACAGTACCTCAGATCACCGTCACTGTGTACTCAGTCACTACATCGAACCACAGTCACAGTGTGCTCAGTCACCATCTGATCACAGTCACTGCGTGCTCGGTCACTACATCTGATCACAGTCACTGTGTGTTCAGTGACTACATCTGATCAGAGTCATTGTGTGATCTATCACTACATTTGATCACTGTCACTGTGTGCTGGGTCACTGCATCTGATAACAGTCACTGTTTGCTCAGTCAGCATCTGATCACAGTCACTGGGTGCTCGGTCACCACATCTGATCACATCCACTGTGTGCTCTGTCACCTTCTGATCACAGTCACTGTGTGCTTGATCACAACATCTGATCAGAGTCACTTTGTCCTCTGTCACTGCATCTAATCAGAATCACTGTGTGCTCAGTCACCATCTGATCACAGTCAGTGTGTGCTCGGTCACAAAATCTGATCACAGTCACTGTGTGTTCGCTGACTACATCTGATCACAGTCACTGTGTGCTCAGTCAGAACTTCTGATCACAGTCACTGTGTGCAGGGACACTACATCAGATCACAGTCACTGTGTGCTCAGTCACTACATCGGACCACAGTCACAGTGTGCTCAGTCACCATCTGATCACAGTCACTGCGTGCTCGGTCACAAAATCTGATCACAGTCACTGTGAGCTCGGTCACTGCATCAGATCACAGTCACCGTGTGCTCGTTCACTATATCTGAACACATTCACTGCGTGCAAGGACACTACATCAGATCAGAGTCACTGTGTGCTCGGTCAATACATCTGACCACAGTCACTATGTGCTCAGTCACCATCTGATCACAGTCACTGTGTGCTAGGTCACTACATCTGATCACAGTCACAGTGTGCTGAGTGACTACATCTAATCAGAGTCACTGTGTGCTCGGTCACTACATCTGATCACAGTCTCTGTGTGCTAGGTCACTCTATCTGATCACAGTCACTGTGTGCAAGGACACTACATCAGATGACAGTCACTGTGTGCTCGGTCACTACATCTGACCACAGTCACTGTCTGCGCGGTCACTACATCTGATCACATTCACTGTGTTCTCGGTCACTAGATCTGATCACAGTCACTGTGTGCAGGGACACTACATCAGATCACAGTCACTGTGTGCTCGGTCACTACATCTGAACACAGTCACTGTGTGCGCAGTCACCATCTGATCACAGTCACTGTGTGCTCGGTCACAAAATCTGATCACAGTCACTGTGTGTTCACTCACTACACCTGATCACAGTTACTGTGTGCTCAGTGACAACATCTGATCATAGTCACTGTGTGCAAGTACACCACCTCAGATCACCGTCACTGTGTACTCAGTCACTACATCGGACCACAGTCACTGTGTGCTCAGTCACCATCTGATCACATTCACTGTGTGCTCTGTCACCTTCTGATCACAGTCACTGTATGCTTGATCACAACATCAGATCAGAGTCACTTTGTGCTCTGTCACTGCATCTGATCAGAGTCACTGTGTGCTCAGTCACCATCTGATCACAGTCAGTGTGTGCTTGATCACAACATCTGATCAGAGTCACTGTGTGCTCTGTGACTGCATCTGATCAGAGTTACTGTGTGCTCAGTCACTATCTGATCACAGTCAGTGTGTGCTCGGTCACAAAATCTGATCACAGTCACTGTGTGTTCGCTCACTACATCTGATCACAGTCACTGTGCTCAGTCAGAACTTCTGATCACAGTCACTGTGTGCAAGGAAACTACATCAGATCACAGTCACTGTGTGCTCAGTCACTACATCGGACCACAGTCACTGTGTGCTCGGTCACCATCTGATCACAGTCACTGTGTGCTCGGTCACTATATCTGATCACAGTCAGTGTGTGCTCGGTTTCAAAATCTGATCACAGTCACTGTGTGTTCGCTCACTACATCTGATCACAGTCACTGTGTGCTCAGTCAGAATTTCTGGTCACATTCACTGTGTGCAAGGACACTACATCAGATGACAGTCACTGTGTGCTCGGTCACTACATCTGACCACAGTCACTGTCTGCGCGGTCACTACATCTGATCATATTCACTGTGTTCTCGGTCACTAGATCTGATCACAGCCACTGTGTGTTCGCTCACTACGTCTGATCACATTCACTGTGTGCTCGGTCACCATCTGATCACAGTCACTGTATGTTTACGCACTACATCTGATGACATTCACTGTGTGCTCGGTCACTACATCTGATCACAGTCACTGTGTGGTTGGTCACGACATCAGATCACAGTCACTGAGGGCTCGATCACTACATCTGATCACATTGACTGTGTGCTCGGTCACCATATGATCACTGTCACTGTGTGCTCGGTCACTACATCTGATCACATTCTTTGTGTGCTCAGTCACCTTCTGATCACATTCACTGTGTGCAAGGACACTACATCAGATCACTGTCACTGTGTACTCAGTCACTACATCTGACCACAGTCACTGTGTTCTCAGTCACCATCTGATCACAGTCACTGTGTGCGCGCTCTCTACATCTGATCACAGTCACTGTGTGTTCAGTGACTACATCTGATCAGAGTCACTGTGTGCTCTATCACTACATCTGATCACAGTAACTGTGTGTTCGCTCACTACATCTGATCACATTCACTGTGTGCTCTGTCACCTTCTGATCACAGTCACTGTGTGCTTGATCACAACATCTCATCAGAGTCACTGTGTGCTCTGTGACTGCATCTGATCAGAGTTACTGTGTGCTCAGTTACTATCTGATCACAGTCAGTGTGTGCTCGGTCACAAAATCTGATCACAGTCACTGTGTGCTCGGTCACAAAATCTGATCACAGTCACTGTGTGTTCGCTCACTACATCTGATCACAGTCACTGTGTGCTCAGTCAGAACTTCTGATCACAGTCACTGTGTGCAAGGAAACTACATCAGATCACAGTCACTGTGTGCTCAGTCACTACATCGGACCACAGTCACTGTGTGCTCGGTCACCATCTGATCACCGTCACTGTGTGCTCGATCACTACATCTGATCACATTCACTGTGTGCAAGGACACTACATCAGATCACAGTCACTGTGTGCTCGGTCACTACATCTGACCACAGTCACTGTGTGCGCAGTCACCATCTGATCACAGTCACTGTGTGCTCGGTCACAAAATCTGATCACAGTCACTGTGTGTTCACTCACTACACCTGATCACAATCACTGTGTGCTCAGTGACAACATCTGATCACAGTCACTGTGTGCAAGGAAACTACCTCAGATCACCGTCACTGTGTACTAGTCACTACATCGGACCACAGTCACAGTGTGCTCAGTCACCATCTGATCACAGTCACTGTGTGCTCGGTCACTACATCTGATCACAGTCAATGTGTGTTCAGTGACTACATCTGATCAGAGTCACTGTGTGATCTATCACTACATTTGATCACTGTCACTGTGTGCTGGATCACTGCATCTGATAACAGTCACTGTTTGCTCGGTCAGCATCTGATCACAGTCACTGGGTGCTCCGTCACCACATCTGATCACATTCACAGTGTGCTCTGTCACCTTCTGATCACAGTCACTGTGTGCTTGATCACAACATCTGATCAGAGTCACTTTGTGCTTTGTCACTGCATCTGATCACTGTCAGTGTGTGCTCGGTCACAAAATCTGATCACAGTCACAGTGTGTTCGCTCACTACATCTGATCACAGTCACTGTGTGCTCAGTCAGAACTTCTGATCACAGTCACTGTGTGCAGGGACACTACATCAGATCACAGTCACTGTGTGCTCAGTCACTACATCGGACCACAGTCACTGTGTGCTCAGTCACCATCTGATCACAGTCACTGTGTGCTCGGTCACTATATCTGATCAGAGTCAGTGTGTGCTCGGTCACAAAATCTGATCACAGTCAGTGTGTGTTCGCTCACTACATCTGATCACAGTCACTGTGTGCTCAGTCAGAACTTCTGGTCACATTCACTGTGTGCAAGGACACTACATCAGATCACAGTCACTGTGTGCTCGGTCACTACATCTGACCACAGTCACTGTGTGTTCACTCACTACACCTGATCACACTTACTGTGTGCTCAGTGACAACATCTGATCATAGTCACTGTGTGCAAGTACACTACCTCAGATCACCGTCACTGTGTACTCAGTCACTGCATCGGACCACAGTCACTGTGTGCTCAGTCACCATCTGATCACAGTCACGGTGTGTTCAGTGACTACATCTGATCAGAGTCACTGTGTGCTCTATTACTACATTTGATCACTGTCACTGTGTGCTGGGTCACTTCATCTGGTAACAGTCACTGTTTGCTCGGTCAGCATCTGATCACAGTCACTGTGTGCTTGATCACAACATCTGATCAGAGTCACTTTGTGCTCTGTCACTGCATCTGATCAGAGTCACTGTGTGCTCAGTCACCATCTGATCACAGTCAGTTTGTGCTCGGTCACAAAATCTGATCACAGTCACTGCGTGCTCCGTCACTACATCTGATCACAGTCACTGTGTGTCCAGTGACTACATCTGATCAGAGTCATTGTGTGATCTATCACTACATTTGATCACTTTCACTGTGTGCTGGGTCACTGCATCTGATAACAGTCACTGTTTGCTCGGTCAGCATCTGATCACAGTCACTGGGTGCTCGGTCACCACATCTGATCACATCCACTGTGTGCTCTGTCACCTTCTGATCGCAGTCACTGTGTGCTTGATCACAACATCTGATCAGAGTCACTTTGTCCTCTGTCACTGCATCTAATCAGAATCACTGTGTGCTCAGTCACCATCTGATCACAGTCAGTGTGTGCTCGGTCACAAAATCTGATCACAGTCACTGTGTGTTCGCTCACTACATCTGATCACAGTCACTGTGTGCTCAGTCAGAACTTCTGATCACAGTCACTGTGTGCAGGGACACTACATCAGATCACAGTCACTGTGTGCTCGGTCACTACATCTGAACACAGTCACTGTGTGCGCAGTCACCATCTGATCACAGTCACTGTGTGCTCGGTCACAAAATCTGATCACAGTCACTGTGTGTTCACTCACTACACCTGATCACAGTTACTGTGTGCTCAGTGACAACATCTGATCATAGTCACTGTGTGCTCAGTCAGAACTTCTGATCACAGTCACTGTGTGCAGGGACACTACATCAGATCACAGTCACTGTGTGCTCAGTCACTACATCGGACCACAGTCACTGTGTGCTCAGTCACCATCTGATCACAGTCACTGTGTGCTCGGTCACTATATCTGATCACAGTCAGTGTGTGCTCGGTCACAAAATCTGATCACAGTCACTGTGTGTTCGCTCACTACATCTGATCACAGTCACTGTGTGCTCAGTCAGAACTTCTGGTCACATTCACTGTGTGCAAGGACACTACATCAGATCACAGTCACTGTGTGCTCGGTCACTACATCTGGCCACAGTCACTGTGTGCGCAGTCACCATCTGATCACAGTCACTGTGTGCTCGGTCACAAAATCTGATCACAGTCACTGTGTGTTCACTCACTACACCTGATCACAGTTACTGTGTGCTCAGTGACAACATCTGATCATAGTCACTGTGTGCAAGTACAGTACCTCAGATCACCGTCACTGTGTACTCAGTCACTACATCGAACCACAGTCACAGTGTGCTCAGTCACCATCTGATCACAGTCACTGCGTGTTCGGTCACTACATCTGATCACAGTCACTGTGTGTTCAGTGACTACATCTGATCAGAGTCATTGTGTGATCTATCACTGTATTTGATCACTGTCACTGTGTGCTGGGTCACTGCATCTGATAACAGTCACTGTTTGCTCGGTCAGCATCTGATCACAGTCACTGGGTGCTCGGTCACCACATCTGATCACATCCACTGTGTGCTCTGTCACCTTCTGATCACAGTCACTGTGTGCTTGATCACAACATCTGATCAGAGTCACTTTGTCCTCTGTCACTGCATCTAATCATAATCACTGTGTGCTCAGTCACCATCTGATCACAGTCAGTGTGTGCTCGGTTACAAAATCTGATCACACTCACTGTGTGTTCGCTCACTACATCTGATCACAGTCACTGTGTGCTCAGTCAGAACTTCTGATCACAGTCACTGTGTGCAGGGACACTACATCAGATCACAGTCACTGTGTGCTCGGTCACTACATCTGAACACAGTCACTGTGTGCGCAGTCACCATCTGATCACAGTCACTGTGTGCTCGGTCACAAAATCTGATCACAGTCACTGTGTGTTCACTCACTACACCTGATCACAGTTACTGTGTGCTCAGTGACAACATCTGATCATAGTCACTGTGTGCAAGTACACTACCTCAGATCACCGTCACTGTGTACTCAGTCACTACATCGGACCACAGTCACAGTGTGCTCAGTCACCATCTGATCACATTCACTGTGTGCTCTGTCACCTTCTGATCACAGTCACTGTGTGCTTGATCACAACATCAGATCAGAGTCACTTTGTGCTCTGTCACTGCATCTGATCAGAGTCACTGTGTGCTCAGTCACCATCTGATCACAGTCAGTGTGTGCTCGGTCACAAAATCTGATCACAGTCACTGTGTGTTCGGTCACCACATCTGATCACATTCACCGTGTGCTCTATCACCTTCTGATCACAGTCACTGTGTGCTTGATCACAACATCTGATCAGAGTCACTGTGTGCTCTGTGACTGCATCTGATCAGAGTTACTGTGTGCTCAGTCACTATCTGATCACAGTCAGTGTGTGCTCGGTCACAAAATCTGATCACAGTCACTGTGTGTTCGCTCACTACATCTGATCACAGTCACTGTGCTCAGTCAGAACTTCTGATCACAGTCACTGTGTGCAAGGAACCTACATCTGATCACAGTCACTGTGTGCTCAGTCACTACATCGGACCACAGTCACTGTGTGCTCGGTCACCATCTGATCACCGTCACTGTGTGCTCGATCACTACATCTGATCACATTCACTGTGTGCAAGGACACTACATCTGATCACAGTCACTGGGTGCTCGGTCACCACATCTGATCACATTCACTGTGTGCTCTGTCGCCTTCTGATCACAGTCACTGTGTGCTTGATCACAACATCTGATCAGAGTCACTTTGTGCTTTGTCACTGCATCTGATCAGAGTCACTGTGTGCTCAGTCACCATCTGATCACAGTCAGTGTGTGCTCGGTCACAAAATCTGATCACAGTCACTGTGTGTTCGCTCATTACATCTGATCACAGTCACTGTGTGCTCAGTCAGAACTTCTGATCACAGTCACTGTGTGCAGGGACACTACATCAGATCACAGTCACTGTGTGCTCAGTCACTACATCGGACCACAGTCACTGTGTGCTCGGTCACCATCTGATCACAGTCACTGTGTGCTCGGTCACTATACCTGATCACAGTCAGTGTGTGCTCGGTCACAAAATCTGATCACAGTCACTGTGTGTTCGCTCACTACATCTGATCACAGTCACTGTGCTGAGTAAGAACTTCTGGTCACATTCACTGTGTGCAAGGACACTACATCAGATCACAGTCACTGTGTGCTCGGTCACTACATCTGACCACAGTCACTGTGTGCGCAGTCACCATCTGATCACAGTCACTGTGTGCTCGGTCACAAAATCTGATCACAGTCACTGTGTGTTCACTCACTACACCTGATCACAGTTACTGTGTGCTCAGTGACAACATCTGATCATAGTCACTGTGTGCAAGTACACTACCTCAGATCACCGTCACTGTGTACTCAGTCACTGCATAGGACCACAGTCACAGTGTGCTCAGTCACCATCTGATCACAGTCACTGCGTGCTCCGTGACTACATCTGATCACAGTCACTGTGTGTCCAGTGACTACATCTGATCAGAGTCATTGTGTGATCTATCACTACATTTGATCACTTTCACTGTGTGCTGGGTCACTGCATCTGATAACAGTCACTGTTTGCTCGGTCAGCATCTGATCACAGTCACTGGGTGCTCGGTCACCACATCTGATCACATCCACTGTGTGCTCTGTCACCTTCTGATCGCAGTGACTGTGTGCTTGATCACAACATCTGATCAGAGTCACTTTGTCCTCTGTCACTGCATCTAATCAGAATCACTGTGTGCTCAGTCACCATCTGATCACAGTCAGTGTGTGCTCGGTCACAAAATCTGATCACAGTCACTGTGTGTTCGCTCACTACATCTGATGTCAGTCACTGTGTGCTCAGTCAGAACTTCTGATCACAGTCACTGTGTGCAGGGACACTACATCAGATCACAGTCACTGTGTGCTCGGTCACTACATCTGAACACAGTCACTGTGTGCGCAGTCACCATCTGATCACAGTCACTGTGTGCTCGGTCACAAAATCTGATCACAGTCACTGTGTGTTCACTCACTACACCTGATCACAGTTACTGTGTGCTCAGTGACAACATCTGATCATAGTCACTGTGTGCAAGTACACTACCTCAGATCACCGTCACTGTGTACTCAGTCACTACATCGGACCACAGTCACAGTGTGCTCAGTCACCATCTGATCACATTCACTGTGTGCTCTGTCACCTTCTGATCACAGTCACTGTGTGCTTGATCACAACATCAGATCAGAGTCACTTTGTGCTCTGTCACTGCATCTGATCAGAGTCACTGTGTGCTCAGTCACCATCTGATCACAGTCAGTGTGTGCTCGGTCACAAAATCTGATCACAGTCACTGTGTGTTCGGTCACCACATCTGATCACATTCACTGTGTGCTCTGTCACCTTCTGATCACAGTCACTGTGTGCTTGATCACAACATCTGATCAGAGTCACTGTGTGCTCTGTGACTGCATCTGATCAGAGTTACTGTGTGCTCAGTCACTATCTGATCACAGTCAGTGTGTGCTCGGTCACAAAATCTGATCACAGTCCCTGTGTGTTCGCTCACTACATCTGATCACAGTCACTGTGCTCAGTCAGAACTTCTGATCACAGTCACTGTGTGCAAGGAAACTACATCTGATCACAGTCACTGTGTTCAGTCACTACATCGGACCACAGTCACTGTGTGCTCAGTCACCATCTGATCACAGTCAGTGTGTGCTCGGTCACAAAATCTGATCACAGTCACTGTGTGTTCGCTCATTACATCTGATCACAGTCACTGTGTGCTCAGTCCGAACTTCTGATCACAGTCACTGTGTGCAGGAACACTACATCAGATCACAGTCACTGTGTGCTCAGTCACTACATCGGACCACAGTCACTGTGTGCTCGGTCACCATCTGATCACAGTCACTGTGTGCTCAGTCACTATCTGATCACAGTCAGTGTGTGCTCGGTCACAAAATCTGATCACTGTCACTGTGTGTTCGCTCACTACATCTGATCACAGTCACTGTGCTCAGTCAGAACTTCTGATCACAGTCACTGTGTGCAAGGAAACTACATCTGATCACAGTCACTGTGTGCTCAGTCACTACATCGGACCACAGTCACTGTGTGCTCGGTCACCATCTGATCACCGTCACTGTGTGCTCGAACACTACATCTGATCACATTCACTGTGTGCAAGGACACTACATCAGATCACAGTCACTGTGTGCTCGGTCACTACATCTGACCACCGTCACTGTGTACTAGTCCCTACATTGGACCACAGTCACAGTGTGCTCAGTCACCATCTGATCACAGTCACTGTGTGCTCGGTCACTATATCTGATCACAGTCAGTGTGTGCTCGGTTTCAAAATCTGATCACAGTCACTGTGTGTTCGCTCACTACATCTGATCACAGTCACTGTGTGCTCAGTCAGAATTTCTGGTCAAATTCACTGTGTGCAAGGACACTACATCAGATGACAGTCACTGTGTGCTCGGTCACTACATCTGACCACAGTCACTGTCTGCGCGGTCACTACATCTGATCACATTCACTGTGTTTTCGGTCACTAGATCTGATCACAGCCACTGTGTGTTCGCTCACTACGTCTGATCACATTCACTGTGTGCTCGGTCACCATCTGATCACAGTCACTGTATGTTTACGCACTACATCTGATGACATTCACTGTGTGCTCAGTGACTACATCTGATCACAGTCACTGTGTGGTTGGTCACGACATCAGATCACAGTCACTGAGGGCTCGATCACTACACCTGATCACATTGACTGTGTGCTCGGTCACCATCTGATCACTGTCACAGTGTGCTCGGTCACTACATCTGATCACATTCACTGTGTGCTCAGTCACCTTCTGATCACATTCACTGTGTGCTCAGTCACCTTCTGATCACATTCACTGTGTACAAGGACACTACATCAGATCACTGTCACTGTGTACTCAGTCACTACATCTGATCACAGTCACTGTGTGCAAGGACACTACATCAGATCACAGTCACTGTGTGCTCGGTCACTGCATCAGATCACAGTCCCTGTGTGCTCAGTCACTGCATATGATCACAGTCACTGTGTGCTCAGTCACTAAATCTGACCGCAGCCATTGTGTGCTCAGACACCACCTGATCATAGTCACTATGTGCTCGGTCACTTCATCTGACCGCAGTCACTGTGTGCTCAGTCATCATCTGATCATAGTCACTGTGTGCTCAGATACTACATCTGATAACAGTCACTGTGTGCTCAGTCACTACATCTGATCACATTCACTGTGTGCAAGGACACTACATCAGATGACAGTCACTGTGTGCTCGGTTACTACATCTGACCGCAGTCACTGTCTGCTCGGTCACTACATCTGATCACATTCACTGTGTGCTCGGTCACTAGATCTGATCACAGTCACTGTGTGTTCGCTCACTACGTCTGATCACATTCACTGTGTGCTCGGTCACCATCTGATCACAGTCACTGTATGTTTACGCACTACATCTGATGACATTCACTGTGTGCTCGGTCACGACATCTGATCACTGTCACTGTGGTTGGTCACGACATCAGATCACAGTCACTGAGGGCTCGATCACTACACCTGATCACATTGACTGTGTGCTCGGTCACAATCTGATCACTGTCACTGTGTGCTCGGTCACTACATCTGATCACATTCACTGTGTGCTCAGTCACCTTCTGATCACATTCACTGTGTGCAAGGACACTACATCAGATCACTGTCACTGTGTACTCAGTCACTACATTTGACCACAGTCACTGTGTTCTCAGTCACCATCTGATCACAGTCACTGTGTGTTCAGTGACTACATCTGATCAGAGTCACTGTGTGCTCTATTACTACATTTGATCACTGTCACTGTGTGCTGGGTCACTTCATCTGGTAACAGTCACTGTTTGCTCGGTCAGCATCTGATCACAGTCACTGTGTGCTTGATCACAACATCTGATCAGAGTCACTTTGTGCTCTGTCACTGCATCTGATCAGAGTCACTGTGTGCTCAGTCACCATCTGATCACAGTCAGTTTGTGCTCGGTCACAAAATCTGATCACAGTCACTGTGTGTTCACTCACTACATCTGATCACAGTCACTGTGTGCTCAGTCAGAACTTCTGATCACAGTCACTGTGTGCAGGGACACTACATCAGATCACAGTCACTGTGTGCTCAGTCACTACATCGGACCACAGTCACTGTGTGCTCAGTCACCATCTGATCACAGTCACTGTGTGCTCGGTCACTATATCTGATCATAGTCAGTGTGTGCTCGGTCACAAAATCTGATCACAGTCACTGTCTGTTCGCTCACTACATCTGATCACAGTCACTGTGTGCTCAGTCAGAACTTCTGGTCAGATTCACTGTGTGCAAGGACACTACATCAGATCACAGTCACTGTGTGCTCGGTCACGACATCTGACCACAGTCACTGTGTGCGCTGTCACCATCTGATCACAGTCAGTGTGTGCTCGGTCACAAAATCTGATCACAGTCACTGTGTGTTCACTCACTGCACCTGATCACAGTTACTGTGTGCTCAGTGACAACATCTGGTCATAGTCACTGTGTGCTCAGTCAGAACTTCTGATCACAGTCACTGTGTGCAGGGACACTACATCAGATCACAGTCACTGTGTGCTCAGTCACTACATCGGACCACAGTCACTGTGTGCTCAGTCACCATCTGATCACAGTCACTGTGTGCTCGGTCACTATATCTGATCACAGTCAGTGTGTGCTCGGTCACAAAATCTGATCACAGTCACTGTGTGTTCGCTCACTACATCTGATCACAGTCACTGTGTGCTCAGTCAGAACTTCTGGTCACATTCACTGTGTGCAAGGACACTACATCAGATCACAGTCACTGTGTGCTCGATCACTACATCTGACCACAGTCACTGTGTGCGCAGTCACCATCTGATCACAGTCACTGTGTGCTCGGTCACAAAATCTGATCACAGTCACTGTGTGTTCACTCACTACACCTGATCACAGTTACTGTGTGCTCAGTGACAACATCTGATCATAGTCACTGTGTGCAAGTACAGTACCTCAGATCACCGTCACTGTGTACTCAGTCACTACATCGAACCACAGTCACAGTGTGCTCAGTCACCATCTGATCACAGTCACTGCGTGCTCGGTCACTACATCTGATCACAGTCACTGTGTGTTCAGTGACTACATCTGATCAGAGTCATTGTGTGATCTATCACTACATTTGATCACTGTCACTGTGTGCTGGGTCACTGCATCTGATAACAGTCACTGTTTGCTCGGTCAGCATCTGATCACAGTCACTGGGTGCTCGGTCACCACATCTGATCACATCCACTGTGTGCTCTGTCACCTTCTGATCACAGTCACTGTGTGCTTGATCACAACATCTGATCAGAGTCACTTTGTCCTCTGTCACTGCATCTAATCAGAATCACTGTGTGCTCAGTCACCATCTGATCACAGTCAGTGTGTGCTCGGTCACAAAATCTGATCACAGTCACTGTGTGTTCGCTCACTACATCTGATCACAGTCACTGTGTGCTCAGTCAGAACTTCTGATCACAGTCACTGTGTGCAGGGACACTACATCAGATCACAGTCACTGTGTGCTCAGTCACTACATCGGACCACAGTCACAGTGTGCTCAGTCACCATCTGATCACAGTCACTGCGTGCTCGGTCACAAAATCTGATCACAGTCACTGTGAGCTCGGTCACTGCATCAGATCACAGTCACCGTGTGCTCGTTCACTATATCTGAACACATTCACTGCGTGCAAGGACACTACATCAGATCAGAGTCACTGTGCGCTCGGTCAATACATCTGACCACAGTCACTATGTGCTCAGTCACCATCTGATCACAGTCACTGTGTGCTAGGTCACTACATCTGATCACAGTCACAGTGTGCTGAGTGACTACATCTAATCAGAGTCACTGTGTGCTCGGTCACTACATCTGATCACAGTCTCTGTGTGCTAGGTCACTCTATCTGATCACAGTCACTGTGTGCTCGGTCACTACATCTGACCACAGTCACTGTCTGCGCGGTCACTACATCTGATCACATTCACTGTGTTCTCGGTCACTAGATCTGATCACAGTCACTGTGTGTTCGCTCACTACGTCTGATCACATTCACTGTGTGCTCGGTCACCATCTGATCACAGTCACTGTATGTTTACGCACTACATCTGATGACATTCACTGTGTGCTCGGTCACTACATCTGATCACAGTCACTGTGTGGTTGGTCACGATATCAGATCACAGTCACTGAGGGCTCGATCACTACATCTGATCACATTGACTGTGTGCTCGGTCAGAACTTCTGATCACAGTCACTGTGTGCAGGGACACTACATCAGATCACAGTCACTGTGTGCTCGGTCACTACATCTGAACACAGTCACTGTGTGCGCAGTCACCATCTGATCACAGTCACTGTGTGCTCGGTCACAAAATCTGATCACAGTCACTGTGTGTTCACTCACTACACCTGATCACAGTTACTGTGTGCTCAGTGACAACATCTGATCATAGTCACTGTGTGCAAGTACACCACCTCAGATCACCGTCACTGTGTACTCAGTCACTACATCGGACCACAGTCACAGTGTGCTCAGTCACCATCTGATCACATTCACTGTGTGCTCTGTCACCTTCTGATCACAGTCACTGTATGCTTGATCACAACATCAGATCAGAGTCACTTTGTGCTCTGTCACTGCATCTGATCAGAGTCACTGTGTGCTCAGTCACCATCTGATCACAGTCAGTGTGTGCTCGGTCACAAAATCTGATCACAGTCACTGTGTGTTCGGTCACCACATCTGATCACATTCACTGTGTGCTCTGTCACCTTCTGATCACAGTCACTGTGTGCTTGATCACAACATCTGATCAGAGTCACTGTGTGCTCTGTGACTGCATCTGATCAGAGTTACTGTGTGCTCAGTCACTATCTGATCACAGTCAGTGTGTGCTCGGTCACAAAATCTGATCACAGTCACTGTGTGTTCGCTCACTACATCTGATCACAGTCACTGTGCTCAGTCAGAACTTCTGATCACAGTAACTGTGTGCAAGGAAACTACATCTGATCACAGTCACTGTGTGCTCAGTCACTACATCGGAGCACAGTCACTGTGTGCTCGGTCACCATCTGATCACCGTCACTGTGTGCTCGAACACTACATCTGATCACATTCACTGTGTGCAAGGACACTACATCAGATCACAGTCACTGTGTGCTCGGTCACTACATCTGACCACCGTCACTGTGTACTAGTCCCTACATCAGACCACAGTCACAGTGTGCTCAGTCACCAGCTGATCACAGTCACTGTGTGCTCGGTCATTACATGTGATCACAGTCACTGTGTGTTCAGTGACTACATCTGATCAGAGTCATTGTGTGATCTATCACTACATTTGATCACTGTCACTGTGTGCTGGGTCACTGCATCTGATAACAGTCACTGTTTGCTCGGTCAGCATCTGATCACAGTCACTGGGTGCTAGGTCACCACATCTGATCACATTCACTGTGTGCTCTGTCACCTTCTGATCACAGTCACTGTGTGCTTGATCACAACATCTGATCAGAGTCACTTTGTGCTTTGTCACTGCATCTGATTAGAGTCACTGTGTGCTCAGTCACCATCTGATCACAGTCAGTGTGTGCTCGGTCACAAAATCTAATCACAGTCACTGTGTGTTCGCTCATTACATTTGATCACAGTCACTGTGTGCTCAGTCAGAACTTCTGATCACAGTCACTGTGTGCAGGGACACTACATCAGATCACAGTCACTGTGTGCTCAGTCACTACATCGGACCACAGTCACTGTGTGCTCGGTCACCATCTGATCACAGTCACTGTGTGCTCGGTCACTATATCTGATCACAGTCAGTGTGTGCTCGGTTTCAAAATCTGATCACAGTCACTGTGTGTTCGCTCACTACATCTGATCACAGTCACTGTGTGCTCAGTCAGAATTTCTGGTCACATTCACTGTGTGCAAGGTCACTACATCAGATGACAGTCACTGTGTGCTCGGTCACTACATCTGACCACAGTCACTGTCTGCGCGGTCACTACATCTGATCACATTCACTGTGATCTCGGTCACTAGATCTGATCACAGCCACTGTGTGTTCGCTCACTACGTCTGATCACATTCACTGTGTGCTCGGTCACCATCTGATCACAGTCACTGTATGTTTACGCACTACATCTGATGACATTCACTGTGTGCTCGGTCACTACATCTGATCACAGTCACTGTGTGGTTGGTCACGACATCAGATCACAGTCACTGAGGGCTCGATCACTACATCTGATCACATTGACTGTGTGCTCGGTCACCATCTGATCACTGTCACTGTGAGCTCGGTCACTACATCTGATCACATTCTCTGTGTGCTCAGTCACCTTCTGATCACATTCACTGTGTGCAAGGACACTACATCAGATCACTGTCACTGTGTACTCAGTCACTACATCTGACCACAGTCACTGTGTTCTCAGTCACCATCTGATCACAGTCACTGTGTGCGCGCTCACTACATCTGATCACAGTCACTGTGTGTTCAGTGACTACATCTGATCAGAGTCACTGTGTGCTCTATCACTACATCTGATCACAGTAACTGTGTGTTCGCTCACTACATCTGATCACATTCACTGTGTGCTCTGTCAGCTTCTGATCACAGTCACTGTGTGCTTGATCACAACATCTCATCAGAGTCACTGTGTGCTCTGTGACTGCATCTGATCAGAGTTACTGTGTGCTCAGTTACTATCTGATCACAGTGAGTGTGTGCTCGGTCACAAAATCTGATCACAGTCACTGTGTGCTCGGTCACAAAATCTGATCACAGTCACTGTGTGTTCGCTCACTACATCTGATCACAGTCACTGTGTGCTCAGTCAGAACTTCTGATCACAGTCACTGTGTGCAAGGAAACTACATCAGATCACAGTCACTGTGTGCTCAGTCACTACATCGGACCACAGTCACTGTGTGCTCGGTCACCATCTGATCACCGTCACTGTGTGCTCGATCACTACATCTGATCACATTCACTGTGTGCAAGGACACTACATCAGATCACAGTCACTGTGTGCTCGGTCACTACATCTGACCACAGTCACTGTGTGCGCAGTCACCATCTGATCACAGTCACTGTGTGCTCGGTCACAAAATCTGATCACAGTCACTGTGTGTTCACTCACTACACCTGATCACAATCACTGTGTGCTCAGTGACAACATCTGATCACAGTCACTGTGTGCAAGGAAACTACCTCAGATCACCGTCACTGTGTACTAGTCACTACATCGGACCACAGTCACAGTGTGCTCAGTCACCATCTGATCACAGTCACTGTGTGCTCGGTCACTACATCTGATCACAGTCACTGTGTGTTCAGTGACTACATCTGATCAGAGTCACTGTGTGATCTATCACTACATTTGATCACTGTCACTGTGTGCTGGATCACTGCATCTGATAACAGTCACTGTTTGCTCGGTCAGCATCTGATCACAGTCACTGGGTGCTCGGTCACCACATCTGATCACATTCACAGTGTGCTCTGTCACCTTCTGATCACAGTCACTGTGTGCTTGATCACAACATCTGATCAGAGTCACTTTGTGCTTTGTCACTGCATCTGATCACTGTCAGTGTGTGCTCGGTCACAAAATCTGATCACAGTCACTGTGTGTTCGCTCACTACATCTGATCACAGTCACTGTGTGCTCAGTCAGAACTTCTGATCACAGACACTGTGTGCAGGGACACTACATCAGATCACAGTCACTGTGTGCTCAGTCACTACATCGGACCACAGTCACTGTGTGCTCAGTCACCATCTGATCACAGTCACTGTGTGCTCGGTCACTATATCTGATCACAGTCAGTGTGTGCTCGGTCACAAAATCTGATCACAGTCAGTGTGTGTTCGCTCACTACATCTGATCACAGTCACTGTGTGCTCAGTCAGAACTTCTGGTCACATTCACTGTGTGCAAGGACACTACATCAGATCACAGTCACTGTGTGCTCGGTCACTACATCTGACCACAGTCACTGTGTGTTCACTCACTACACCTGATCACACTTACTGTGTGCTCAGTGACAACATCTGATCATAGTCACTGTGTGCAAGTACACTACCTCAGATCACCGTCACTGTGTACTCAGTCACTGCATTGGACCACAGTCACTGTGTGCTCAGTCACCATCTGATCACAGTCACTGTGTGTTCAGTGACTACATCTGATCAGAGTCATTGTGTGCTCTATTACTACATTTGATCACTGTCACTGTGTGCTGGGTCACTTCATCTGGTAACAGTCACTGTTTGCTCGGTCAGCATCTGATCACAGTCACTGTGTGCTTGATCACAACATCTGATCAGAGTCACTTTGTGCTCTGTCACTGCATCTGATCAGAGTCACTGTGTGCTCAGTCACCATCTGATCACAGTCAGTTTGTGCTCGGTCACAAAATCTGATCACAGTCACTGTGTGTTCACTCACTACATCTGATCACAGTCACTGTGTGCTCAGTCAGAACTTCTGATCACAGTCACTGTGTGCTCAGTCACTACATCGGACCACAGTCACTGTGTGCTCGGTCACCATCTGATCACCGTCACTGTGTGCTCGAACACTACATCTGATCACATTCACTGTGTGCAAGGACACTACATCAGATCACAGTCACTGTGTGCTCGGTCACTACATCTGACCACCGTCACTGTGTACTAGTCCCTACATCGGACCACAGTCACAGTGTGCTCAGTCACCAGCTGATCACAGTCACTGTGTGCTCGGTCATTACATGTGATCACAGTCACTGTGTGTTCAGTGACTACATCTGATCAGAGTCATTGTGTGATCTATCACTACATTTGATCACTGTCACTGTGTGCTGGGTCACTGCATCTGATAACAGTCACTGTTTGCTCGGTCAGCATCTGATCACAGTCACTGGGTGCTAGGTCACCACATCTGATCACATTCACTGTGTGCTCTGTCACCTTCTGATCACAGTCAATGTGTGCTTGATCACAACATCTGATCAGAGTCACTTTGTGCTTTGTCACTGCATCTGATTAGAGTCACTGTGTGCTCAGTCACCATCTGATCACAGTCAGTGTGTGCTCGGTCACAAAATCTAATCACAGTCACTGTGTGTTCGCTCATTACATCTGTTCACAGTCACTGTGTGCTCAGTCAGAACTTCTGATCACTGTCACTGTGTGCAGGGACACTACATCAGATCACAGTCACTGTGTGCTCAGTCACTACATCGGACCACAGTCACTGTGTGCTCGGTCACCATCTGATCACAGTCACTGTGTGCTCGGTCACTATATCTGATCACAGTCAGTGTGTGCTCGGTCACAAAATCTGATCACAGTCACTGTGTGTTCGCTCACTACATCTGATCACAGTCACTGTGTGCTCAGTCAGAACTTCTGGTCACATTCACTGTGTGCAAGGACACTACATCAGATCACAGTCACTGTGTGCTCGGTCACTACATCTGACCACAGTCACTGTGTGCGCAGTCACCATCTGATCACAGTCACTGTGTGCTCGGTCACAAAATCTGATCACAGTCACTGTGTGTTCGCTCACTACACCTGATCACAGTCACAGTGTGCTCAGTCACGATCTGATCACAGTCACTGTGTGCTCGGTCACTACATGTGATCACAGTCACTGTGTGTTCAGTGACTACATCTGATCAGAGTCATTGTGTGATCTATCACTACAATTGATCACTGTCACTGTGTGCTGGGTCACTGCATCTGATAACAGTCACTGTTTGCTCGGTCAGCATCTGATCACAGTCACTGGGTGCTCGGTTACCACATCTGATCACATTCACTGTGTGCTCTGTCACCTTCTGATCACAGTCACTGTGTGCTTGATCACAACATCTGATCAGAGTCACTTTGTGCTTTGTCACTGCATCAGATCACAGTCACTGTGTGCTCAGTCACTACATCGGACCACAGTCACTGTGTGCTCGGTCACCATCTGATCACAGTCACTGTGTGCTCGGTCACTATATCTGATCACAGTCAGTGTGTGCTCGGTCACAAAATCTGATCACAGTCACTGTGTGTTCGCTCACTACATCTGATCACAGTAACTGTGTGCTCAGTCAGAACTTCTGGTCACATTCACTGTGTGCAAGGACACTACATCAGATCACAGTCACTGTGTGCTCGGTCACTACATCCGACCACAGTCACTGTGTGCGCAGTCACCAGATGATCACAGTCACTGCGTGCTCGGTCACTACATCTGATCACAGTCACTGTGTGTTCAGTGACTACATCTGATCAGAGTCATTGTGTGATCCATCACTAAATTTGATCACTTTCACTGTGTGCTGGGTCACTGCATCTGATAACAGTCACTGTTTGCTCGGTCAGCATCTGATCACAGTCACTGTGTGCTTGATCACAACATCTGATCAGAGTCACTTTGTGCTTTGTCACTGCATCTGATTAGAGTCACTGTGTGCTCAGTCACCATCTGATCACATCCACTGTGTGCTCTGTCACCTTCTGATCACAGTCACTGTGTGCTTGATCACAACATCTGATCAGAGTCACTTTGTCCTCTGTCACTGCATCTAATCAGAATCACTGTGTGCTCAGTCACCATCTGATCACAGTCAGTGTGTGCTCGGTCACAAAATCTGATCACAGTCACTGTGTGTTCGCTCACTACATCTGATCACAGTCACTGTGTGCTCAGTCAGAACTTCTGATCACAGTCACTGTGTGCAGGGACACTACATCAGATCACAGTCACTGTGTGCTCAGTCACGACATCGGACCACAGTCACTGTGTGCTCAGTCACCATCTGATCACAGTCACTGTGTGCTCGGTCACTATATCTGATCACAGTCAGTGTGTGCTCGATTACAAAATCTGATCACAGTCACTGTGTGTTCGCTCACTACATCTGATCACAGTCACTGTGTGCTCAGTCAGAACTTCTGGTCACATTCACTGTGTGCAAGGACACTACATCAGATCACAGTCACTGTGTGCTCGGTCACTACATCTGAACACAGTCACTGTGTGCACAGTCACCATCTGATCACAGTCACTGTGTGCTCGGTCACAAAATCTGATCACAGTCACTGTGTGTTCACTCACGACACCTGATCACAGTTACTGTGTGCTCAGTGACAACATCTGATCATAGTCACTGTGTGCAAGTACACTACCTCAGATCACCGTCACTGTGTACTCAGTTACTACATCGGACCACAGACAGTGTGCTCAGTCACCATCTGATCACATTTACTGTGTGCTCTGTCACCTTCTGATCACAGTCACTGTGTGCTTGATACAACATCTGATCAGAGTCACTGTGTGCTCTGTGACTGCATCTGATCAGAGTTACTGTGTGCTCAGTCACTATCTGATCACAGTCAGTGTGTGCTCGGTCACAAAATCTGATCACAGTCACTGTGTGTTCGCTCACTACATCTGATCACAGTCACTGTGTGCTCAGTCAGAACTTCTGATCACAGTCACTGTGTGCAAGGAAACTACATCTGATCACATTCACTGTGTGCTCAGTCACTACATCAGATCACAGTCACTGTGTGCTCATTCACTACATCGGACCACAGTCACTGTGTGCTCGGTCACCATCTGATCAACGTCACTGTGTGCTCGATCACTACATCTGATCACATTCACTGTGTGCAAGGACACTACATCAGATCACAGTCACTGTGTGCTCGGTCACTACATCTGACCAAGGTCACTGTGTGCGCAGTCACCATCTGATCACAGACACTGTGTGCTCGGTCACAAAATCTTATCACAGTCACTGTGTGTTCGCTCACTACACCTGATCACAATCACTCTGTGCTCAGTGACAACATCTGATCACAGTCACTGTGTGCAAGGAAACTACCTCAGATCACCGTCACTGTGTACTAGTCACTACATCAAACCACAGTCACAGTGTGCTCAGTCACCAGCTGATCACAGTCACTGTGTGCTCGGTCACAACATCTGATCACAGTCACTGCGTGTTCAGTGACTGCATCTGATCAGAGTCATTGTGTGATCTATCACTACATTTGATCACTGTCACTGTGTGCTGGGTCACTGCATCTGATAACAGTCACTGTTTGCTCGGTCAGCATCTGATCACAGTCACTGGGTGCTCGGTCACCACATCTGATCACATCCACTGTGTGCTCTGTCACCTTCTGATCACAGTCACTGTGTGCTTGATCACAACATCTGAACAGAGTCACTTTGTCCTCTGTCACTGCATCTAATCAGAATCACTGTGTGCTCAGTCACCATCTGATCACAGTCACTGTGTGTTCGCTCACTACATCTGATCACAGTCACTGGGTGCTCAGTCAGAACTTCTGATCACAGTCACTGTGTGCAGGGACACTACATCAGATCACAGTCACTGTATGCTCAGTCACTACATCGGACCACAGTCACTGTGTGCTCAGTCACCATCTGATCACAGTCACTGTGTGCTCGGTTACAAAATCTGATCACAGTCACTGTGTGTTCACTCACTACACCTGATCACAGTTACTGTGTGCTCAGTGACAACATCTGATCATAGTCACTGTGTGCAAGTACACTACCTCAGATCACCGTCACTGTGTACTCAGTCACTGCATCGGACCACAGTCACAGTGTGCTCAGTCACCAGTTGATCACATTCACTGTGTGCTTGATCACAACATCTGATCAGAGTCACTTTGTGCTCTGTCACTGCATCTGATCAGAGTCACTGTGTGCTCAGTCACCATCTGATCACAGTCAGTGTGTGCTCGGTCACAAAATCTGATCACAGTCACTGTGTGTTCGGTCACCACATCTGATCACATTCACTGTGTGCTCTGTCACCATCTGATCACAGTCACTGTGTGCTTGATCACAACATCTGATCAGAGTCACTGTGTGCTCTGTGACTGCATCTGATCAGAGTTACTGTGTGCTCAGTCACTATCTGATCACAGTCAGTGTGTGCTCGGTCACAAAATCTGATCACAGTCACTGTGCGTTCGCTCACTACATCTGATCACAGTCACTGTGTGCTCAGTCAGAACTTCTGATCACAGTCACTGTGTGCAAGGAAACTACATCTGATCATAGTCACTGTGTGCTGAGTCACTACATCGGAGCACAGTCACTGTGTGCTCGGTCACCATCTGATCATGGTCACAGTGTGCTCGATCACAACATCTGATCACATTCACTGTGTGCAAGGACACTACATCAGATCACAGTCACTGTGTGCTCGGTCACTACATCTGACCACAGTCACTGTGGGCGCAGTCACCATCTGATCACAGTCACTGTGTGTTCGCTCACTACACCTGATCACAGTCACAGTGTGCTCAGTCACCATCTGATCACAGTCACTGTGTGCTCGGTCACTACATCTGATCATAGTCACTGTGTGTTCAGTGATTACATCTGATCAGAGTCGCTGTGTGATCTATCACTACATTTGATCACTGTCACTGTGTGCTGGGTCACTGCATCTGATAACAGTCACTGTTTGCTCGGTCAGAATCGGATCACAGTCACTGGGTGCTCGGTCACCACATCTGATCACATTCACTGTGTGCGCAATCACCATCTGATCACAGTCACTGTGTGCTCGGTCACAAGATCTGATCACAGTCACTGTGTGTTTGGCCACCACATCTGATCACATTCACTGTGTGCTCTGTCACTGTCTGATCACAGTAACTGTGTGCTTGATCACAACATCTGATCAGAGTCACTTTGTGCTCTGTCACTGCATCCCATCAGAGTCACTGTGTGCTCAGTCACCATCTGATGACAGTCAGTGTGTGCTCGGTCACAAAATCTGATCACAGTCACTGTGTGTTCGCTCACTACATCTGATCACAGTCACTGTGTGCTCAGTCAGAACTTCTGATCACAGTCAATGTGTGCAAGTACACTACCTCAGATCACCGTCACTGTGTACTCAGTCACTACATCGGACCACAGTCACAGTGTGATCAGTCACCATCTGAACACAGTCACTGTGTGCTCGGTCACTATATCTGATCACATTCACTGTGTGCTCAGTCACCATCTGATCACAGTCGCTGTGTGCTCAGTCACTACATCTGATCACATTCACTGTGTGCTCGGTCACTACATCTGACCACAGTCACTGTGTGCGCAGTCACCATCTGATCACAGTCACTGTGTGCTCGGTCACAAAATCTGATCACAGTAACTGTGTGTTCGCTCACTACACCTGATCACAGTCACAGTGTGCTCAGTCACCATCTGATCACAGTCAATGTGTGCTCGGTCACAAAATCTGATCACAGTGACTGTGTGTTCAGTGATTACATCTGATCAGAGTCACTGTGTGATCTATCACTACATTTGATCACTGTCACTGTGTGCTGGGTCACTGCATCTGATAACAGTCACTGGGTGCTCGGTCACCACATCTGATCACATTCACTGTGTGCTCTGTCACCTTCTGTTCACAGTCACTGTGTGCTTGATCACAACATCTGATCAGAGTCACTTTGTGCTCTGTCACTGCATCTGATCAGAGTCACTGTGTGCTCAGTCACCATCTGATCACAGTCAGTGTGTGCTCGGTCACAAAATCTGATCACAGTCACTGTGTGTTCGCTCACTACATCTGATCACAGTCACTGTGTGCTCAGTCAGAACTTCTGATCACAGTCACTGTGTGCAAGGAAGCTACCTCAGATCACCGTCACTTTGTACTAGTCACTACATCGGACCACAGTCACAGTGTGCTCAGTCACCATCTGATCACATTCACTGTGTGCTCTGTCACCTTCTGATCACAGTCAGTGTGTGCTCGGTCACAAAATCTGATCACAGTCACTGTGTGTTCGCTCTCTACTTCTGATCACAGGCACTGTGTGTTCGCTCACTACATCTGCTCAAAGTCACGGTGTGCTCAGTCACAACATCTGACCACAATCACTGTGTGCTCAGTGACTACATATGATCAGAGTCACTGTGTGCTCAGTCACTGCATCAGATCACAGTCACCGTGTGCTCGTTCACTATATCTGAACACATTCACTGCGTGCAAGGACACTACATCAGATCACAGTCACTGCGTGCTCGGTCAATACATCTGACCACAGTCACTATGTGCTCAGTCACAATCTGATCAGAGTCACTGTGTGCTGAGTGACTACATCTGATCAGAGTCACTGCGTGCTCGGTCACTACATCTGATCACAGTCACTGTGTGCTAGGTCACTACATCTGATCACAGTCACTGTGTGCAAGGACACTACATCAGATCACAGTCACTGTGTGCTCGGTCACTACATCTGATCACAGTCACTGTGTGTTCGCTTACTACATCTGATCACATTCACTGTGTGCTCTGTCACCTTCTGATCACAGTCACTGTGTGCTTGATCACAACATCTCATCAGAGTCACTGTGTGCTCTGTGACTGCATCTGATCAGAGTTACTGTGTGCTCAGTTACTATCTGATCACAGTCAGTGTGTGCTCGGTCACAAAATCTGATCACAGTCACTGTGTGCTCGGTCACAAAATCTGATCACAGTCACTGTGTGTTCGCTCACTGCATCTGATCACAGTCACTGTGTGCTCAGTCAGAACTTCTGATCACAGTCACTGTGTGCAAGGAAACTACATCAGATCACAGTCACTGTGTGCTCAGTCACTACATCGGACCACAGTCACTGTGTGCTCGGTCACCATCTGATCACCGACACTGTGTGCTCGATCACTACATCTGATCACATTCACTGTGTGCAAGGACACTACATCAGATCACAGTCACTGTGTGCTCGGTCACTACATCTGACCACAGTCACTGTGTGCGCAGTCACCATCTGATCACAGACACTGTGTGCTCGGTCACAAAATCTGATCACAGTCACTGTGTGTTCGCTCACTACGCCTGATCACAATCACTGTGTGCTCAGTGACAACGTCTGATCACAGTCACTGTGTGCAAGGAAACTACCTCAGATCACCGTCACTGTGTACTAGTCACTACATCGGACCACAGTCACAGTGTGCTCAGGCACCATCTGATCACAGTCACTGCGTGCTCGGTCACTACATCTGATCACAGTCACTGTGTGTTCAGTGACTACATCTGATCAGAGTCATTGTGTGATCTATCACTACATTTGATCACTGTCACTGTGTGCTGGATCACTGCATCTGATAACAGTCACTGTTTGCTCGGTCAGCATCTGATCACAGTCACTGCGTGCTCGGTCACCACATCTGATCACATCCACTGTGTGCTCTGTCACCTTCTGATCACAGTCACTGTGTGCTTGATCACAACATCTGATCAGAGTCACTTTGTCCTCTGTCACTGCATCTTATCAGAATCACTGTGTGCTCAGTCACCATCTGATCACAGTCAGTGTGTGCTCGGTCACAAAATCTGATCGCAGTCACTGTGTGTTCGCTGACTACATCTGATCACAGTCACTGTGTGCTCAGTCAGAACTTCTGATCACAGTCACTGTGTGCTCAGTCATTACATCGGACCACAGTCACTGTGTGCTTAGTCACCATCTGATCACAGTCACTGTGTGCTCGGTTACAAAATCTGATCACAGTCACTGTGTGTCACTCACTACACCTGATCACAGTCACTGTGTGCTTAGTCAGAACTTCTGATCACAGTCACTGTGTGCTCAGTCACTACATCGGACCACAGTCACTGTGTGCTCGGTCACCATCTGATCACGGTCACTGTGCGCTCGATCACTACATCTGATCACATTCACTGTGTGCAAGGACACTACATCAGATCACAGTCACTGTGTGCTCGGTCACCATCTGATCACAGTCGCTGTGTGCTCACTCACTACATCTGATCACATTTACTGTGTGGAAGGACACTACATCAGATCACAGTCACTGTGTGCTCGGTCACTACATCTGACCACAATGACTGTGTGCGCAGTCACCATCTGATCACAGTCACTGTGTGTTCGGTCACAAAATCTGATCACAGTCACTGTGTGTTCGCTCACTACACCTGATCACAGTCACAGTGTGCTCAGTCACCATCTGATCACAGTCACTGTGTGCTCGGTCACTTCATCTGATCACAGTCACTGTGTGTTCAGTGATTACATCTGATCAGAGTCACTGTGTGATCTATCACTACATTTGATCACTGTCACTGTGTGCTGGGTCACTGCATCTGATAACTGTCACTGTTTGCTCGGTCAGCATCTGATCACAGTCACTGGGTGCTCGGTCACCACATCTGATCACATTCACTGTGTGCTCTGTCACCTTCTGATCACAGACACTGTGTGCTTGATCACAACATCTGATCAGAGTCACTTTGTGCTCTGTCACTGCATCTGATCAGAGTCACTGTGTGTGCTCAGTCACCATCTGATCACAGTCAATGTGTGCTCGGTCACAAAATCTGATCACCGTCACTGTGTGTTCGCTCACTACATCTGATCACAGTCACTGTGTGCTCAGTCAGAACTTCTGATCACAGTCACTGTGTGCAAGGAAACTACATCAGATCACAGTCACTGTGTGCTCAGTCACTACATCGGACCACAGTCACTGTGTGCTCGGTCACCATCTGATCACAGTCACTGTGTGCTCGATCACTACATCTGATCACATTCACTGTGAGCAAGGACACTACATCAGATCACAGTCACTGTGTGCTCGGTCACTACAGCTGACCACAGTCACTGTGTGCGCAGTCACCATCTGATCACAGTCACTGTGTGCTCGGTCACAAAATCTGATCACAGTCACTGTGTGTTCGCTCACTACGCCTGATCACAATCACTGTGTGCTCAGTGACAACGTCTGATCACAGTCACTGTGTGCAAGGAAACTACCTCAGATCACCGTCACTGTGTACTAGTCACTACATCGGACCACAGTCACAGTGTGTTCAGGCACCATCTGATCACAGTCACTGCGTGCTCGGTCACTACATCTGATCACAGTCACTGTGTGTTCAGTGACTACATCTGATCAGAGTCATTGTGTGATCTATCACTACATTTGATCACTGTCACTGTGTGCTGGATCACTGCATCTGATAACAGTCACTGTTTGCTCGGTCAGCATCTGATCACAGTCACTGCGTGCTCGGTCACCACATCTGATCACATCCACTGTGTGCTCTGTCACCTTCTGATCACAGTCACTGTGTGCTTGATCACAACATCTGATCAGAGTCACTTTGTCCTCTGTCACTGCATCTTATCAGAATCACTGTGTGCTCAGTCACCATCTGATCACAGTCAGTGTGTGCTCGGTCACAAAATCTGATCACAGTCACTGTGTGTTCGCTGACTACATCTGATCACAGTCACTGTGTGCTCAGTCAGAACTTCTGATCACAGTCACTGTGTGCTCAGTCAGAACTTCTGATCACAGTCACTGTGTGCTCAGTCATTACATCGGACCACAGTCACTGTGTGCTCAGTCACCATCTGATCACAGTCACTGTGTGCTCGGTTACAAAATCTGATCACAGTCACTGTGTGTCACTCACTACACCTGATCACAGTCACTGTGTGCTTAGTCAGAACTTCTGATCACAGTCACTGTGTGCTCAGTCACTACATCGGACCACAGTCACTGTGTGCTCGGTCACCATCTGATCACGGTCACTGTGCGCTCGATCACTACATCTGATCACATTCACTGTGTGCAAGGACACTACATCAGATCACAGTCACTGTGTGCTCGGTCACTACATCTGACCACAGTCACTGTGTGCGCAGTCACCATCTGATCACAGTCACTGTGTGCTCGGTCACAAAATCTGATCACAGTCACTGTGTGTTCGCTCACTACACCTGATCACAGTCACAGTGTGCTCAGTCACGATCTGATCACAGTCACTGTGTGCTCGGTCACTACATCTGATCATAGTCACTGTGTGTTCAGTGATTACATCTGATCAGAGTCGCTGTGTGATCTATCACTACATTTGATCACTGTCACTGTGTGCTGGGTCACTGCATCTGATAACAGTCACTGTTTGCTCGGTCAGCATCGGATCACAGTCACTGGGTGCACGGTCACCACATCTGATCACATTCACTGTGTGCGTAGTCAACATCTTATCACAGTCACTGTGTGCTCGGTCACAAAATCTGATCACAGTCACTGTGTGTTTGGTCACCACATCTGATCACATTCACTGTGTGCTCTGTCACTGTCTGATCACAGTCACTGTGTGCTTGATCACAACATCTGATCAGAGTCACTTTGTGCTCTGTCACTGCATCTGATCAGAGTCACTGTGTGCTCAGTCACCATCTGATCACAGTCGCTGTGTGCTCACTCACTACATCTGATCACATTTACTGTGTGCAAGTACACTACCTCAGATCACCGTCACTGTGTGCTCAGTCACCATCTGATCACAGTCGCTGTGTGCTCACTCACTACATCTGATCACATTTACTGTGTGGAAGGACACTACATCAGATCACAGTCACTGTGTGCTCGGTCACTACATCTGACCACAATGACTGTGTGCGCAGTCACCATCTGATCACAGTCACTGTGTGTTCGCTCACTACACCTGATCACAGTCACAGTGTGCTCAGTCACCATCTGATCACAGTCACTGTGTGCTCGGTCACTTCATCTGATCACAGTCACTGTGTGTTCAGTGATTACATCTGATCAGAGTCACTGTGTGATCTATCACTACATTTGATCACTGTCACTGTGTGCTGGGTCACTGCATCTGATAACTGTCACTGTTTGCTCGGTCAGCATCTGATCACAGTCACTGGGTGCTCGGTCACCACATCTGATCACATTCACTGTGTGCTCTGTCACCTTCTGATCACAGACACTGTGTGCTTGATCACAACATCTGATCAGAGTCACTTTGTGCTCTGTCACTGCATCTGATCAGAGTCACTGTGTGTGCTCAGTCACCATCTGATCACAGTCAATGTGTGCTCGGTCACAAAATCTGATCACCGTCACTGTGTGTTCGCTCACTACATCTGATCACAGTCACTGTGTGCTCAGTCAGAACTTCTGATCACAGTCACTGTGTGCAAGGAAACTACATCAGATCACAGTCACTGTGTGCTCAGTCACTACATCGGACCACAGTCACTGTGTGCTCGGTCACCATCTGATCACAGTCACTGTGTGCTCGATCACTACATCTGATCACATTCACTGTGAGCAAGGACACTACATCAGATCACAGTCACTGTGTGCTCGGTCACTACAGCTGACCACAGTCACTGTGTGCGCAGTCACCATCTGATCACAGTCACTGTGTGCTCGGTCACAAAATCTGATCACAGTCACTGTGTGTTCGCTCACTACGCCTGATCACAATCACTGTGTGCTCAGTGACAACGTCTGATCACAGTCACTGTGTGCAAGGAAACTACCTCAGATCACCGTCACTGTGTACTAGTCACTACATCGGACCACAGTCACAGTGTGCTCAGGCACCATCTGATCACAGTCACTGCGTGCTCGGTCACTACATCTGATCACAGTCACTGTGTGTTCAGTGACTACATCTGATCAGAGTCATTGTGTGATCTATCACTACATTTGATCACTGTCACTGTGTGCTGGATCACTGCATCTGATAACAGTCACTGTTTGCTCGGTCAGCATCTGATCACAGTCACTGCGTGCTCGGTCACCACATCTGATCACATCCACTGTGTGCTCTGTCACCTTCTGATCACAGTCACTGTGTGCTTGATCACAACATCTGATCAGAGTCACTTTGTCCTCTGTCACTGCATCTTATCAGAATCACTGTGTGCTCAGTCACCATCTGATCACAGTCAGTGTGTGCTCGGTCACAAAATCTGATCACAGTCACTGTGTGTTCGCTGACTACATCTGATCACAGTCACTGTGTGCTCAGTCAGAACTTCTGATCACAGTCACTGTGTGCTCAGTCAGAACTTCTGATCACAGTCACTGTGTGCTCAGTCATTACATCGGACCACAGTCACTGTGTGCTCAGTCACCATCTGATCACAGTCACTGTGTGCTCGGTTACAAAATCTGATCACAGTCACTGTGTGTCACTCACTACACCTGATCACAGTCACTGTGTGCTTAGTCAGAACTTCTGATCACAGTCACTGTGTGCTCAGTCACTACATCGGACCACAGTCACTGTGTGCTCGGTCACCATCTGATCACGGTCACTGTGCGCTCGATCACTACATCTGATCACATTCACTGTGTGCAAGGACACTACATCAGATCACAGTCACTGTGTGCTCAGTCACTACATCTGACCACAGTCACTGTGTGCGCAGTCACCATCTGATCACAGTCACTGTGTGCTCGGTCACAAAATCTGATCACAGTCACTGTGTGTTCGCTCACTACACCTGATCACAGTCACAGTGTGCTCAGTCACGATCTGATCACAGTCACTGTGTGCTCGGTCACTACATCTGATCATAGTCACTGTGTGTTCAGTGATTACATCTGATCAGAGTCGCTGTGTGATCTATCACTACATTTGATCACTGTCACTGTGTGCTGGGTCACTGCATCTGATAACAGTCACTGTTTGCTCGGTCAGCATCGGATCACAGTCACTGGGTGCACGGTCACCACATCTGATCACATTCACTGTGTGCGTAGTCAACATCTTATCACAGTCACTGTGTGCTCGGTCACAAAATCTGATCACAGTCACTGTGTGTTTGGTCACCACATCTGATCACATTCACTGTGTGCTCTGTCACTGTCTGATCACAGTCACTGTGTGCTTGATCACAACATCTGATCAGAGTCACTTTGTGCTCTGTCACTGCATCTGATCAGAGTCACTGTGTGCTCAGTCACCATCTGATCACAGTCGCTGTGTGCTCACTCACTACATCTGATCACATTTACTGTGTGCAAGTACACTACCTCAGATCACCGTCACTGTGTGCTCAGTCACCATCTGATCACAGTCGCTGTGTGCTCACTCACTACATCTGATCACATTTACTGTGTGGAAGGACACTACATCAGATCACAGTCACTGTGTGCTCGGTCACTACATCTGACCACAATGACTGTGTGCGCAGTCACCATCTGATCACAGTCACTGTGTGTTCGGTCACAAAATCTGATCACAGTCACTGTGTGTTCGCTGACTACACCTGATCACAGTCACAGTGTGCTCAGTCACCATCTGATCACAGTCACTGTGTGCTCGGTCACGTCATCTGATCACAGTCACTGTGTGTTCAGTGATTACATCTGATCAGAGTCACTGTGTGATCTATCACTACATTTGATCACTGTCACTGTGTGCTGGGTCACTGCATCTGATAACTGTCACTGTTTGCTCGGTCAGCATCTGATCACAGTCACTGGGTGCTCCGTCACCACATCTGATCACATTCACTGTGTGCTCTGTCACCTTCTGATCACAGACACTGTGTGCTTGATCACATCATCTGATCAGAGTCACTTTGTGCTCTGTCACTGCATCTGATCAGAGTCACTGTGTGCTCAGTCACCATCTGATCACAGTCAATGTGTGCTCGGTCACAAAATCTGATCACCGTCACTGTGTGTTCGCTCACTACATCTGATCACAGTCACTGTGTGCTCAGTCAGAACTTCTGATCACAGTCACTGTGTGCAAGGAAACTACATCAGATCACAGTCACTGTGTGCTCAGTCACTACATCGGACCACAGTCACTGTGTGCTCGGTCACCATCTGATCACAGTCACTGTGTGCTCGATCACTACATCTGATCACATTCACTGTGAGCAAGGACACTACATCAGATCACAGTCACTGTGTGCTCGGTCACTACAGCTGACCACAGTCACTGTGTGCGCAGTCACCATCTGATCACAGTCACTGTGTGCTCGGTCACAAAATCTGATCACAGTCACTGTGTGTTCGCTCACTACTTCTGATCACAGTCACTGTGTGTTCGCTCACTACATCTGCTCAAAGTCACGGTGTGCTCAGTCACAACATCTGACCACAATCACTGTGTGCTCAGTGACTACATATGATCAGAGTCACTGTGTGCTCGATCACTACACCTGATCACAATCACTGTGTGCTCAGTGACAACGTCTGATCACAGTCACTGTGTGCAAGGAAACTACCTCAGATCACCGTCTCTGTGTACTAGTCACTACATCGGACCACAGTCACTGTGTGCTCAGTCAGAACTTCTGATCACAGTCACTGTGTGCAGGGACACTACATCAGATCACAGTCACTGTGTGCTCAGTCACGACATCGGACCACAGTCACTGTGTGCTCAGTCACCATCTGATCACAGTCACTGTGTGCTCGGTCACTATATCTGATCACAGTCAGTGTGTGCTCGGTCACAAAATCTGATCACAGTCACTGTGTGTTCGCTCACTACATCTGATCACAGTCACTGTGTGCTCAGTCAGAACTTCTGGTCACATTCACTGTGTGCAAGGACACTACATCAGATCACAGTCACTGTGTGCTCGGTCACTACATCTGAACACAGTCACTGTGTGCGCAGTTACCATCTGATCACAGTCACTGTGTGCTCGGTCACAAAATCTGATCACAGTCACTGTGTATTCACTCACTACACCTGATCACAGTTACTGTGTGCTCAGTGACAACATCTGATCATAGTCACTGTGTGCAAGTACACTACCTCAGATCACCGTCACTGTGTACTCAGTCACTACATCGGACCACAGACACACTGTGCTCAGTCACCATCTGATCACATTTACTGTGTGCTCTGTCACCTTCTTATCACAGTCAATGTGTGCTTGATCACAACATCTGATCAGAGTCACTGTGTGCTCTGTGACTGCATCTGATCAGAGTTACTGTGTGCTCAGTCACTATCTGATCACAGTCAGTGTGCGCTCGGTCACAAAATCTGATCACAGTCACTGTGTGTTCGCTCACTACATCTGATCACAGTTACTGTGTGCTCAGTCAGAACTTCTGATCACAGTCACTGTGTGCAAGGAAACTACATCTGATCACAGTCACTGTGTGCTCAGTCACTACATCAGATCACAGTCACTGTGTGCTCAGTCACTACATCGGACCACAGTCACTGTGTGCTCGGTCACCATCTGATCACCGTCACTGTGTGCTCGATCACTACATCTGATCACATTCACTGTCTGCAAGGACACTACATCAGATCACAGTCACTGTGTGCTCGGTCACTGCATCTGACCACAGTCACTGTGTGCGCAGTCACCATCTGATCACAGACACTGTGTGCTCGGTCACAAAATCTGATCACAGTCACTGTGTGTTCGCTGACTACACCTGATCACAATCACTGTGTGCTCAGTGACAACATCTGATCACAGTCACTGTGTGCAAGGAAACTACCTCAGATCACCGTCACTGTGTACTAGTCACTACATCAAACCACAGTCACAGTGTGCTCAGTCACCAGCTGATCACAGTCACTGTGTGCTCGGTCACTACATCTGATCACAGTCACTGTGTGTTCAGTGACTGCATCTGATCAGAGTCATTGTGTGATCTATCACTAAATTTGATCACTGTCACTGTGTGCTGGGTCACTGCATCTGATAACAGTCACTGTTTGCTCGGTCAGCATCTGATCACAGTCACTGGGTGCTCGGTCACCACATCTGATCACATTCACTGTGTGCTCTGTCACCTTCTGATCACAGTCACTGTGTGCTTGATCACAACATCTGATCAGAGTCACTTTGTGCTTTGTCACTGCATCTGATCAGAGTCAGTGTGTGCTCAGTCACCATCAGATCACAGTCAGTGTGTGCTCGGTCACAAAATCTGATCACAGTCACTGTGTGTTCGCTCACTACATCTGATCACAGTCACTGTGTGCTCAGGCAGAACTTCTGATCAGAGTCACTGTGTGCAGGGACACTACATCAGATCACAGTCACTGTGTGCTCAGTCACTACATCGGACCACAGTCACTGTGTGCTCGGTCACTACATCTGACCACAGTCACTGTGTGCGCAGTCACCATCTGATCACATCCACTGTGTGCTCTGTCACCTTCTGATCACAGTCACTGTGTGCTTGATCACAACATCTGAACAGAGTCACTTTGTCCTCTGTCACTGCATCTAATCAGAATCAGTGTGTGCTCAGTCACCATCTGATCACAGTCACTGTGTGTTCGCTCACTACATCTGATCACAGTCACTGGGTGCTCAGTCAGAACTTCTGATCACAGTCACTGTGTGCAGGGACACTACATCAGATCACAGTCACTGTATGCTCAGTCACTACATCGGACCACAGTCACTGTGTGCTCAGTCACCATCTGATCACAGTCACTGTGTGCTCGGTTACAAAATCTGATCACAGTCACTGTGTGTTCACTCACTACACCTGATCACAGTTACTGTGTGCTCAGTGACAACATCTGATCATAGTCACTGTGTGCAAGTACACTACCTCAGATCACCGTCACTGTGTACTCAGTCACTGCATCGGACCACAGTCACAGTGTGCTCAGTCACCAGCTGATCACATTCACTGTGTGCTTGATCACAACATCTGATCAGAGTCACTTTGTGCTCTGTCACTGCATCTGATCAGAGTCACTGTGTGCTCAGTCACCATCTGATCACAGTCAGTGTGTGCTCGGTCACAAAATCTGATCACAGTCACTGTGTGTTCGGTCACCACATCTGATCACATTCACTGTGTGCTCTGTCACCATCTGATCACAGTCACTGTGTGCTTGATCACAACATCTGATCAGAGTCACTGTGTGCTCTGTGACTGCATCTGATCAGAGTTACTGAGTGCTCAGTCACTATCTGATCACAGTCAGTGTGTGCTCGGTCACAAAATCTGATCACAGTCACTGTGCGTTCGCTCACTACATCTGATCACAGTCACTGTGTGCTCAGTCAGAACTTCTGATCAGAGTCACTGTGTGCAAGGAAACTACATCTGATCACAGTCACTGTGTGCTGAGTCACTACATCGGACCACAGTCACTGTGTGCTCGGTCACCATCTGATCACGGTCACAGTGTGCTCGATCACTACATCTGATCACATTCACTGTGTGCAAGGAGACTACATCAGATCACAGTCACTGTGTGCTCGGTCACTACATCTGACCACAGTCACTGTGGGCGCAGTCACCATCTGATCACAGTCACTGTGTGTTCGCTCACTACACCTGATCACAGTCACAGTGTGCTCAGTCACCATCTGATCACAGTCACTGTGTGCTCGGTCACTACATCTGATCATAGTCACTGTGTGTTCAGTGATTACATCTGATCAGAGTCGCTGTGTGATCTATCACTACATTTGATCACTGTCACTGTGTGCTGGGTCACTGCATCTGATAACAGTCACTGTTTGCTCGGTCAGAATCGGATCACAGTCACTGGGTGCTCGGTCACCACATCTGATCACATTCACTGTGTGCGCAATCACCATCTGATCACAGTCACTGTGTGCTCGGTCACAAAATCTGATCACAGTCACTGTGTGTTTGGTCACCACATCTGATCACATTCACTGGGTGCTCTGTCACTGTCTGATCACAGTCACTGTGTGCTTGATCACAACATCTGATCAGAGTCACTTTGTGCTCTGTCACTGCATCCCATCAGAGTCACTGTGTGCTCAGTCACCATCTGATGACAGTCAGTGTGTGCTCGGTCACAAAATCTGATCACAGTCACTGTGTGTTCGCTCACTACATCTGATCACAGTCACTGTGTGCTCAGTCAGAACTTCTGATCACAGTCAATGTGTGCAAGTACACTACCTCAGATCACCGTCACTGTGTACTCAGTCACTACATCGGACCACAGTCACAGTGTGATCAGTCACCATCTGAACACAGTCACTGTGTGCTCGGTCACTATATCTGATCACATTCACTGTGTGCTCGGTCACTACATCTGACCACAGTCACTGTGTGCGCAGTCACCATCTGATCACAGTCACTGTGTGCTCGGTCACAAAATCTGATCACAGTAACTGTGTGTTCGCTCACTACACCTGATCACAGTCACAGTGTGCTCAGTCACCATCTGATCACAGTCAATGTGTGCTCGGTCACAAAATCTGATCACAGTGACTGTGTGTTCAGTGATTACATCTGATCAGAGTCACTGTGTGATCTATCACTACATTTGATCACTGTCACTGTGTGCTGGGTCACTGCATCTGATAACAGTCACTGGGTGCTCGGTCACCACATCTGATCACATTCACTGTGTGCTCTGTCACCTTCTGATCACAGTCACTGTGTGCTTGATCACAACATCTGATCAGAGTCACTTTGTGCTCTGTCACTGCATCTGATCAGAGTCACTGTGTGCTCAGTCACCATCTGATCACAGTCAATGTGTGCTCGGTCACAAAATCTGATCACAGTCACTGTGTGTTCGCTCACTACATCTGATCACAGTCACTGTGTGCTCAGTCAGAACTTCTGATCACAGTCACTGTGTGCAAGGGAGCTACCTCAGATCACCGTCACTTTGTACTAGTCACTACATCGGACCACAGTCACAGTGTGCTCAGTCACCATCTGATCAGATTCACTGTGTGCTCTGTCACCTTCTGATCACAGTCAGTGTGTGCTCGGTCACAAAATCTGATCACAGTCACTGTGTGTTCGCTCTCTACTTCTGATCACAGGCACTGTGTGTTCGCTCACTACATCTGCTCAAAGTCACGGTGTGCTCAGTCACAACATCTGACCACAATCACTGTGTGCTCAGTGACTACATATGATCAGATTCACTGTGTGCTCAGTCACTGCATCAGATCACAGTCACCGTGTGCTCGTTCACTATATCTGAACACATTCACTGCGTGCAAGGACACTACATCAGATCACAGTCACTGCGTGCTCGGTCAATACCTCTGACCACAGTCACTATGTGCTCAGTCACAATCTGATCAGAGTCACTGTGTGCTGAGTGACTACATCTGATCAGAGTCACTGCGTGCTCGGTCACTACATCTGATCACAGTCACTGTGTGCTAGGTCACTACATCTGATCACAGTCACTGTGTGCAAGGACACTACATCAGATCACAGTCACTGTGTGTTCGCTTACTACATCTGATCACATTCACTGTGTGCTCTGTCACCTTCTGATCACAGTCACTGTGTGCTTGATCACAACATCTCATCAGAGTCACTGTGTGCTCTGTGACTGCATCTGATCAGAGTTACTGTGTGCTCAGTTACTATCTGATCACAGTCAGTGTGTGCTCGGTCACAAAATCTGATCACAGTCACTGTGTGCTCGGTCACAAAATCTGATCACAGTCACTGTGTGTTCGCTCACTGCATCTGATCACAGTCACTGTGTGCTCAGTCAGAACTTCTGATCACAGTCACTGTGTGCAAGGAAACTACATCAGATCACAGTCACTGTGTGCTCAATCACTACATCGGACCACAGTCACTGTGTGCTCGGTCACCATCTGATCACCGACACTGTGTGCTCGATCACTACATCTGATCACATTCACTGTGTGCAAGGACACTACATCAGATCACAGTCACTGTGTGCTCGGTCACTACATCTGACCACAGTCACTGTGTGCGCAGTCACCATCTGATCACAGACACTGTGTGCTCGGTCACAAAATCTGATCACAGTCACTGTGTGTTCGCTCACTACGCCTGATCACAATCACTGTGTGCTCAGTGACAACGTCTGATCACAGTCACTGTGTGCAAGGAAACTACCTCAGATCACCGTCACTGTGTACTAGTCACTACATCGGACCACAGTCACAGTGTGCTCAGGCACCATCTGATCACAGTCACTGCGTGCTGGATCACTGCATCTGATAACAGTCACTGTTTGCTCGGTCAGCATCTGATCACAGTCACTGCGTGCTCGGTCACCACATCTGATCACATCCACTGTGTGCTCTGTCACCTTCTGATCACAGTCACTGTGTGCTTGATCACAACATCTGATCAGAGTCACTTTGTCCTCTGTCACTGCATCTTATCAGAATCACTGTGTGCTCAGTCACCATCTGATCACAGTCAGTGTGTGCTCGGTCACAAAATCTGATCACAGTCACTGTGTGTTCGCTGACTACATCTGATCACAGTCACTGTGTGCTCAGTCAGAACTTCTGATCACAGTCACTGTGTGCTCAGTCAGAACTTCTGATCACAGTCACTGTGTGCTCAGTCATTACATCGGACCACAGTCACTGTGTGCTCAGTCACCATCTGATCACAGTCACTGTGTGCTCGGTTACAAAATCTGATCACAGTCACTGTGTGTCACTCACTACACCTGATCACAGTCACTGTGTGCTTAGTCAGAACTTCTGATCACAGTCACTGTGTGCTCAGTCACTACATCGGACCACAGTCACTGTGTGCTCGGTCACCATCTGATCACGGTGACTGTGTGCTCGATCACTACATCTGATCACATTCACTGTGTGCAAGGACACTACATCAGATCACAGTCACTGTGTGCTCGGTCACTACATCTGACCACAGTCACTGTGTGCGCAGTCACCATCTGATCACAGTCACTGTGTGCTCGGTCACAAAATCTGATCACAGTCACTGTGTGTTCGCTCACTACACCTGATCACAGTCACAGTGTGCTCAGTCACGATCTGATCACAGTCACTGTGTGCTCGGTCACTACATCTGATCTTAGTCACTGTGTGTTCAGTGATTACATCTGATCAGAGTCGCTGTGTGATCTATCACTACATTTGATCACTGTTACTGTGTGCTGGGTCACTGCATCTGATAACAGTCACTGTTTGCTCGGTCAGCATCGGATCACAGTCACTGGGTGCACGGTCACCACATCTGATCACAGTCACTGTGTGCTCGGTCACAAAATCTGATCACAGTCACTGTGTGTTTGGTCACCACATCTGATCACATTCACTGTGTGCTCTGTCACTGTCTGATCACAGTCACTGTGTGCTTGATCACAACATCTGATCAGAGTCACTTTGTGCTCTGTCACTGCATCTGATCAGAGTCACTGTGTGCTCAGTCACCATCTGATCACAGTCGCTGTGTGCTCACTCACTACATCTGATCACATTCACTGTGTGCAAGTACACTACCTCAGATCACCGTCACTGTGTGCTCAGTCACCATCTGATCTCAGTCGCTGTGTGCTCACTCACTACATCTGATCACATTTACTGTGTGGAAGGACACTACATCAGATCACAGTCACTGTGTGCTCGGTCACTACATCTGACCACAATGACTGTGTGCGCAGTCACCATCTGATCACAGTCACTGTGTGTTCGGTCACAAAATCTGATCACAGTCACTGTGTGTTCGCTCACTACACCTGATCACAGTCACAGTGTGCTCAGTCACCATCTGATCACAGTCACTGTGTGCTCGGTCACTTCATCTGATCACAGTCACTGTGTGTTCAGTGATTACATCTGATCAGAGTCACTGTGTGATCTATCACTACATTTGATCACTGTCACTGTGTGCTGGGTCACTGCATCTGATAACTGTCACTGTTTGCTCGGTCAGCATCTGATCACAGTCACTGGGTGCTCGGTCACCACATCTGATCACATTCACTGTGTGCTCTGTCACCTTCTGATCACAGACACTGTGTGCTTGATCACAACATCTGATCAGAGTCACTTTGTGCTCTGTCACTGTATCTGATCAGAGTCACTGTGTGCTCAGTCACCATCTGATCACAGTCAATGTGTGCTCGGTCACAAAATCTGATCACCGTCACTGTGTGTTCGCTCACTACATCTGATCACAGTCCACTGTGTGCTCAGTCAGAACTTCTGATCACAGTCACTGTGTGCAAGGAAACTACATCAGATCACAGTCACTGTGTGCTCAGTCACTACATCGGACCACAGTCACTGTGCTCGGTCACCATCTGATCACAGTCACTGTGTGCTCGATCACTACATCTGATCACATTCACTGTGAGCAAGGACACTACATCAGATCACAGTCACTGTGTGCTCGGTCACTACAGCTGACCACAGTCACTGTGTGCGCAGTCACCATCTGATCACAGTCACTGTGTGCTCGGTCACAAAATCTGATCACAGTCACTGTGTGTTCGCTCACTACTTCTGATCACAGTCACTGTGTGTTCGCTCACTACATCTGCTCAAAGTCACGGTGTGCTCAGTCACAACATCTGACCACAATCACTGTGTGCTCAGTGACTACATATGATCAGAGTCACTGTGTGCTCGATCACTACATCTGATCACATTCACTGTGAGCTCAGTCACTGCATCAGATCACAGTCACCGTGTGCTCGTTCACTATATCTGAACACATTCACTGCGTGCAAGGACACTACATCAGATCACAGTCACTGTGTGCTCGGTCACTACATCGGACCACAGTCACTGTGTGCTCGGTCACCATCTGATCACCGTCACTGTGTGCTCGATCACTACATCTGATCACATCCACTGTTTGCAAGGACACTACATCAGATCACAGTCACTGTGTGCTCGGTCACTACATCTGACCACAGTCACTGTGTGCGCAGTCACCATCTGATCACAGACACTGTGTGCTTGGTCACAAAATCTGATCACATTTACTGTGTGCTCTGTCACCTTCTGATCACCGTCACTGTGTGTTCGCTCACTACATCTGATCACATTCACTGTGTGCTCTGTCACCTTCTGATCACAGTCACTGTGTGCTTGATCACAACATCTCATCAGAGTCACTGTGTGCTCTGTGACTGCATCTGATCAGAGTTACTGTGTGCTCAGTTACTATCTGATCACAGTCAGTGTGTGCTCGGTCACAAATCTGATCACAGTCACTGTGTGTTCGCTCACTGCATCTGATCACAGTCACTGTGTGCTCAGTCAGAACTTCTGATCACAGTCACTGTGTGCAAGGAAACTACATCAGATCACAGTCACTGTGTGCTCGGTCACTACATCGGACCACAGTCACTGTGTGCTCGGTCACCATCTGATCACCGTCACTGTGTGCTCGATCACTACATCTGATCACATTCACTGTGTGCAAGGACACTACATCAGATCACAGTCACTGTGTGCTCGGTCACTACATCTGACCACAGTCACTGTGTGCGCAGTCACCATCTGATCACAGACACTGTGTGCTCGGTCACAAAATCTGATCACAGTCACTGTGTGTTCGCTCACTACACCTGATCACAATCACTGTGTGCTCAGTGACAACGTCTGATCACAGTCACTGTGTGCAAGGAAACTACCTCAGATCACCGTCTCTGTGTACTAGTCACTACATCGGACCACAGTCACTGTGTGCTCAAGTCAGAACTTCTGATCACAGTCACTGTGTGCAGGGGACACTACATCACATCACAGTCACTGTGTGCTCAGTCACGACATCGGACCACAGTCACTGTGTGCTCAGTCACCATCTGATCACAGTCACTGTGTGCTCGGTCACTATATCTGATCACAGTCAGTGTGTGCTCGGTCACAAAATCTGATCACAGTCACTGTGTGTTCGCTCACTACATCTGATCACAGTCACTGTGTGCTCAGTCAGAACTTCTGGTCACATTCACTGTGTGCAAGGACACTACATCAGATCACAGTCACTGTGTGCTCGGTCACTACATCTGAACACAGTCACTGTGTGCGCAGTTACCATCTGATCACAGTCACTGTGTGCTCGGTCACAAAATCTGATCACAGTCACTGTGTGTTCACTCACTACACCTGATCACAGTTACTGTGTGCTCAGTGACAACATCTGATCATAGTCACTGTGTGCAAGTACACTACCTCAGATCACCGTCACTGTGTACTCAGTCACTACATCGGACCACAGACACAGTGTGCTCAGTCACCATCTGATCACATTTACTGTGTGCTCTGTCACCTTCTTATCACAGTCAATGTGTGCTTGATCACAACATCTGATCAGAGTCACTGTGTGCTCTGTGACTGCATCTGATCAGAGTTACTGTGTGCTCAGTCACTATCTGATCACAGTCAGTGTGTGCTCGGTCACAAAATCTTATCACAGTCACTGTGTTTTCGCTCACCACATCTGATCACAGTCACTGTGTGCTCGGTCACAAAATCTGATCACAGTCACTGTGTGTTTGGTCACCACATCTGATCACATTCACTGTGTGCTCTGTCACTGTCTGATCACAGTCACTGTGTGCTTGATCACAACATCTGATCAGAGTCACTTTGTGCTCTGTCACTGCATCTGATCAGAGTCACTGTGTGCTCAGTCACCATCTGATCACAGTCGCTGTGTGCTCACTCACTACATCTGATCACATTCACTGTGTGCAAGTACACTACCTCAGATCACCGTCACTGTGTGCTCAGTCACCATCTGATCACAGTCGCTGTGTGCTCACTCACTACATCTGATCACATTTACTGTGTGGAAGGACACTACATCAGATCACAGTCACTGTGTGCTCGGTCACTACATCTGACCACAATGACTGTGTGCGCAGTCACCATCTGATCACAGTCACTGTGTGTTCGGTCACAAAATCTGATCACAGTCACTGTGTGTTCGCTCACTACACCTGATCACAGTCACAGTGTGCTCAGTCACCATCTGATCACAGTCACTGTGTGCTCGGTCACTTCATCTGATCACAGTCACTGTGTGTTCAGTGATTACATCTGATCAGAGTCACTGTGTGATCTATCACTACATTTGATCACTGTCACTGGTGTGCTGGGTCACTGCATCTGATAACTGTCACTGTTTGCTCGGTCAGCATCTGATCACAGTCACTGGGTGCTCGGTCACCACATCTGATCACATTCACTGTGTGCTCTGTCACCTTCTGATCACAGACACTGTGTGCTTGATCACAACATCTGATCAGAGTCACTTTGTGCTCTGTCACTGCATCTGATCAGAGTCACTGTGTGCTCAGTCACCATCTGATCACAGTCAATGTGTGCTCGGTCACAAAATCTGATCACCGTCACTGTGTGTTCGCTCACTACATCTGATCACAGTCACTGTGTGCTCAGTCAGAACTTCTGATCACAGTCACTGTGTGCAAGGAAACTACATCAGATCACAGTCACTGTGTGCTCAGTCACTACATCGGACCACAGTCACTGTGCTCGGTCACCATCTGATCACAGTCACTGTGTGCTCGATCACTACATCTGATCACATTCACTGTGAGCAAGGACACTACATCAGATCACAGTCACTGTGTGCTCGGTCACTACAGCTGACCACAGTCACTGTGTGCGCAGTCACCATCTGATCACAGTCACTGTGTGCTCGGTCACAAAATCTGATCACAGTCACTGTGTGTTCGCTCACTACTTCTGATCACAGTCACTGTGTGTTCGCTCACTACATCTGCTCAAAGTCACGGTGTGCTCAGTCACAACATCTGACCACAATCACTGTGTGCTCAGTGACTACATATGATCAGAGTCACTGTGTGCTCGATCACTACATCTGATCACATTCACTGTGAGCTCAGTCACTGCATCAGATCACAGTCACCGTGTGCTCGTTCACTATATCTGAACACATTCACTGCGTGCAAGGACACTACATCAGATCACAGTCACTGTGTGCTCGGTCACTACATCGGACCACAGTCACTGTGTGCTCGGTCACCATCTGATCACCGTCACTGTGTGCTCGATCACTACATCTGATCACATCCACTGTTTGCAAGGACACTACATCAGATCACAGTCACTGTGTGCTCGGTCACTACATCTGACCACAGTCACTGTGTGCGCAGTCACCATCTGATCACAGACACTGTGTGCTTGGTCACAAAATCTGATCACATTTACTGTGTGCTCTGTCACCTTCTGATCACCGTCACTGTGTGTTCGCTCACTACATCTGATCACATTCACTGTGTGCTCTGTCACCTTCTGATCACAGTCACTGTGTGCTTGATCACAACATCTCATCAGAGTCACTGTGTGCTCTGTGACTGCATCTGATCAGAGTTACTGTGTGCTCAGTTACTATCTGATCACAGTCAGTGTGTGCTCGGTCACAAAATCTGATCACAGTCACTGTGTGTTCGCTCACTGCATCTGATCACAGTCACTGTGTGCTCAGTCAGAACTTCTGATCACAGTCACTGTGTGCAAGGAAACTACATCAGATCACAGTCACTGTGTGCTCGGTCACTACATCGGACCACAGTCACTGTGTGCTCGGTCACCATCTGATCACCGTCACTGTGTGCTCGATCACTACATCTGATCACATTCACTGTGTGCAAGGACACTACATCAGATCACAGTCACTGTGTGCTCGGTCACTACATCTGACCACAGTCACTGTGTGCGCAGTCACCATCTGATCACAGACACTGTGTGCTCGGTCACAAAATCTGATCACAGTCACTGTGTGTTCGCTCACTACACCTGATCACAATCACTGTGTGCTCAGTGACAACGTCTGATCACAGTCACTGTGTGCAAGGAAACTACCTCAGATCACCGTCTCTGTGTACTAGTCACTACATCGGACCACAGTCACTGTGTGCTCAAGTCAGAACTTCTGATCACAGTCACTGTGTGCAGGGACACTACATCACATCACAGTCACTGTGTGCTCAGTCACGACATCGGACCACAGTCACTGTGTGCTCAGTCACGACATCGGACCACAGTCACTGTGTGCTCAGTCACCATCTGATCACAGTCACTGTGTGCTCGGTCACTATATCTGATCACAGTCAGTGTGTGCTCGGTCACAAAATCTGATCACAGTCACTGTGTGTTCGCTCACTACATCTGATCACAGTCACTGTGTGCTCAGTCAGAACTTCTGGTCACATTCACTGTGTGCAAGGACACTACATCAGATCACAGTCACTGTGTGCTCGGTCACTACATCTGAACACAGTCACTGTGTGCGCAGTTACCATCTGATCACAGTCACTGTGTGCTCGGTCACAAAATCTGATCACAGTCACTGTGTGTTCACTCACTACACCTGATCACAGTTACTGTGTGCTCAGTGACAACATCTGATCATAGTCACTGTGTGCAAGTACACTACCTCAGATCACCGTCACTGTGTACTCAGTCACTACATCGGACCACAGACACAGTGTGCTCAGTCACCATCTGATCACATTTACTGTGTGCTCTGTCACCTTCTTATCACAGTCAATGTGTGCTTGATCACAACATCTGATCAGAGTCACTGTGTGCTCTGTGACTGCATCTGATCAGAGTTACTGTGTGCTCAGTCACTATCTGATCACAGTCAGTGTGTGCTCGGTCACAAAATCTGATCACAGTCACTGTGTTTTCGCTCACTACATCTGATCACAGTCACTGTGTGCTCAGTCAGAACTTCTGATCACAGTCACTGTGTGCAAGGAAACTACATCTGATCACAGTCACTGTGTGCTCAGTCACTACATCAGATCACAGTCACTGTGTGCTCAGTCACTACATCGGACCACAGTCACTGTGTGATCGGTCACCATCTGATCACCGTCACTGTGTGCTCGATCACTACATCTGATCACATTCACTGTGTGCAAGGACACTACATCAGATCACAGTCACTGTGTGCTCGGTCACTACATCTGACCACAGTCACTGTGTGCGCAGTCACCATCTGATCACAGACACTGTGTGCTCGGTCACAAAATTTGATCACAGTCACTGTGTGTTCGCTGACTACACCTGATCACAATCACTGTGTGCTCAGTGACAACATCTGATCACAGTCACTGTGTGCAAGGAAACTACCTCAGATCACCGTCACTGTGTACTAGTCACTACATCAAACCACAGTCACAGTGTGCTCAGTCACCAGCTGATCACAGTCACTGTGTGCTCGGTCACTACATCTGATCACAGTTACTGTGTGTTCAGTGACTGCATCTGATCAGAGTCATTGTGTGATCTATCACTACATTTGATCACTGTCACTGTGTGCTGGGTCACTGCATCTGATAACAGTCACTGTTTGCTCGGTCAGCATCTGATCACAGTCACTGGGTGCTCGGTCACCACATCTGATCACATTCACTGTGTGCTCTGTCACCTTCTGATCACAGTGACTGTGTGCTTGATCACAACATCTGATCAGAGTCACTTTGTGCTTTGTCACTGCATCTGATCAGAGTCAGTGTGTGCTCAGTCACCATCAGATCACAGTCAGTGTGTGCTCGGTCACAAAATCTGATCACAGTCACTGTGTGTTCGCTCACTACATCTGATCACAGTCACTGTGTGCTCAGTCAGAACTTCTGATCACAGTCACTGTGTGCAGGGACACTACATCAGATCACAGTCACTGTGTGCTCAGTCACTACATCGGACCACAGTCACTGTGTGCTCGGTCACTACATCTGACCACAGTCACTGTGTGCGCAGTCACCATATGATCACAGTCACTGTGTGCTCGGTCTCAAGATCTGATCACAGTCACTGTGTGTTCACTCACTACAACTGATCACAGTTACTGTGTGCTCAGTGACAACATCTGATCATAGTCACTGTGTGCAAGTACACTACCTCAGATCACCGTCACTGTGTACTCAGTCACTACATCGGACCACAGTCACAGTGTGCTCAGTCACCATCTGATCACAGTCACTGGGTGCTCGGTCACCACATCTGATCACATCCACTGTGTGCTCTGTCACCTTCTGATCACAGTCACTGTGTGCTTGATCACAACATCTGATCAGAGTCACTTTGTCCTCTGTCACTGCATCTAATCAGAATCACTGTGTGCTCAGTCACTATCTGATCACAGTCACTGTGTGTTCGCTCACTACAACTGATCACAGTCACTGGGTGCTCAGTCAGAACTTCTGATCACAGTCACAGTGTGCAGGGACACTACATCAGATCACAGTCACTGTATGCTCAGTCAGTACATCGGACCACAGTCACTGTGTGCTCAGTCACCATCTGATCACAGTCACTGTGTGCTCGGTTACAAAATCTCATCACAGTCACTGTGTGTTCACTCACTACACCTGATCACAGTTACTGTGTGCTCAGTGACCAACATCTGATCATAGTCACTGTGTGCAAGTATACTACCTCAGATCACCGTCACTGTGTACTCAGTCACGACATCGGAACACAGTCACAGTGCGCTCAGTGACCAGCTGATCACATTCACTGTGTGCTCTGTCACCTTCTGATCACAGTCACTGTGTGCTTGATCACAACATCTGATCAGAGTCACTTTGTGCTCTGTCACTGCATCTGATCAGAGTCACTGTGTGCTCAGTCACCATCTGATCACAATCAGTGTGTGCTCGGTCACAAAATCTGATCACAGTCACTGTGTGTTCGGTCACCACATCTGATCACATTCACTGTGTGCTCTGTCACCATCTGATCACAGTCACTGTGTGCTTGATCACAACATCTGATCAGAGTCACTGTGTGCTCTGTGACTGCATCTGATCAGAGTTACTGTGTGCTCAGTCACTATCTGATCACAGTCAGTGTGTGCTCGGTCACAAAACTGATCACAGTCACTGTGCGTTTGCTCACTACATCTGATCACAGTCACTGTGTGCTCGGTCACTATATCTGATCACATTCACTGTGTGCTCAGTCACCATCTGATCACAGTCGCTGTGTGCTCAGTCACTACATCTGATCACATTCACTGTGTGCTCGGTCACTACATCTGACCACAGTCACTGTGTGCGCAGTCACCATCTGATCACAGTCACTGTGTGCTCGGTCACAAAATCTGATCACAGTAACTGTGTGTTCGCTCACTACACCTGATCACAGTCACAGTGTGCTCAGTCACCATCTGATCACAGTCAATGTGTGCTCGGTCACAAAATCTGATCACAGTCACTGTGTGTTCAGTGATTACATCTGATCAGAGTCACTGTGTGATCTATCACTACATTTGATCACTGTCACTGTGTGCTGGGTCACTGCATCTGATAACAGTCACTGTTTGCTCGGTCAGCATCTGATCACAGTCACTGGGTGCTCGGTCACCACATCTGATCACATTCACTGTGTGCTCTGTCACGTTCTGATCACAGTCACTGTGTGCTTGATCACAACATCTGATCAGAGTCACTTTGTGCTCTGTCACTGCATCTGATCAGAGTCACTGTGTGCTCAGTCACCATCTGATCACAGTCAATGTGTGCTCGGTCACAAAATCTGATCACAGTCACTGTGTGTTCGCTCACTACATCTGATCACAGTCACTGTGTGCTCAGTCAGAACTTCTGATCACAGTCACTGTGTGCAAGGAAGCTACCTCAGATCACCGTCACTTTGTACTAGTCACTACATCGGACCACAGTCACAGTGTGCTCAGTCACCATCTGATCACATTCACTGTGTGCTCTGTCACCTTCTGATCACAGTCACTGTGTGCTTGATCCCAACATTTGATCAGAGTCAGGTTGTGCTCTGTCACTGCATTTGATCAGAGTCACTGTGTGCTCAGTCACCATCTGATCACAGTCAGTGTGTGCTCGGTCACAAAATCTGATCACAGTCACTGTGTGTTCGCTCACTACTTCTGATCACAGTCACTGTGTGTTCGCTCACTACATCTGCTCAAAGTCACGGTGTGCTCAGTCACAACATCTGACCACAATCATTGTGTGCTCAGTGACTACATATGATCAGAGTCACTGTGTGCTCGATCACTACATCTGATCACATTCACTGTGAGCTCAGTCACTGCATCAGATCACAGTCACCGTGTGCTCGTTCACTATATCTGAACACATTCACTGCGTGCAAGGACACTACATCAGATCACAGTCACTGTGTGCTCGGTCAACACATCTGACCACAGTCACTATGTGCTCAGTCACAATCTGATCAGAGTCACTGTGTGCTGAGTGACTACATCTGATCAGAGTCACTGCGTGCTCGGTCACTACATCTGACCACAGTCACTGTGTGCGCAGTCACCATCTGATCACAGACACTGTGTGCTCGGTCACAAAATCTGATCACAGTCACTGTGTGTTCGCTCACTACACCTGATCACAATCACTGTGTGCTCAGTGACAACGTCTGATCACAGTCACTGTGTGCAAGGAAACTACCTCAGATCACCGTCTCTGTGTACTAGTCACTACATCGGACCACAGTCACTGTGTGCTCAAGTCAGAACTTCTGATCACAGTCACTGTGTGCAGGGACACTACATCACATCACAGTCACTGTGTGCTCAGTCACGACATCGGACCACAGTCACTGTGTGCTCAGTCACCATCTGATCACAGTCACTGTGTGCTCGGTCACTATATCTGATCACAGTCAGTGTGTGCTCGGTCACAAAATCTGATCACAGTCACTGTGTGTTCGCTCACTACATCTGATCACAGTCACTGTGTGCTCAGTCAGAACTTCTGGTCACATTCACTGTGTGCAAGGACACTACATCAGATCACAGTCACTGTGTGCTCGGTCACTACATCTGAACACAGTCACTGTGTGCGCAGTTACCATCTGATCACAGTCACTGTGTGCTCGGTCACAAAATCTGATCACAGTCACTGTGTGTTCACTCACTACACCTGATCACAGTTACTGTGTGCTCAGTGACAACATCTGATCATAGTCACTGTGTGCAAGTACACTACCTCAGATCACCGTCACTGTGTACTCAGTCACTACATCGGACCACAGACACAGTGTGCTCAGTCACCATCTGATCACATTTACTGTGTGCTCTGTCACCTTCTTATCACAGTCAATGTGTGCTTGATCACAACATCTGATCAGAGTCACTGTGTGCTCTGTGACTGCATCTGATCAGAGTTACTGTGTGCTCAGTCACTATCTGATCACAGTCAGTGTGTGCTCGGTCACAAAATCTGATCACAGTCACTGTGTTTTCGCTCACCACATCTGATCACAGTCACTGTGTGCTCGGTCACAAAATCTGATCACAGTCACTGTGTGTTTGGTCACCACATCTGATCACATTCACTGTGTGCTCTGTCACTGTCTGATCACAGTCACTGTGTGCTTGATCACAACATCTGATCAGAGTCACTTTGTGCTCTGTCACTGCATCTGATCAGAGTCACTGTGTGCTCAGTCACCATCTGATCACAGTCGCTGTGTGCTCACTCACTACATCTGATCACATTCACTGTGTGCAAGTACACTACCTCAGATCACCGTCACTGTGTGCTCAGTCACCATCTGATCACAGTCGCTGTGTGCTCACTCACTACATCTGATCACATTTACTGTGTGGAAGGACACTACATCAGATCACAGTCACTGTGTGCTCGGTCACTACATCTGACCACAATGACTGTGTGCGCAGTCACCATCTGATCACAGTCACTGTGTGTTCGGTCACAAAATCTGATCACAGTCACTGTGTGTTCGCTCACTACACCTGATCACAGTCACAGTGTGCTCAGTCACCATCTGATCACAGTCACTGTGTGCTCGGTCACTTCATCTGATCACAGTCACTGTGTGTTCAGTGATTACATCTGATCAGAGTCACTGTGTGATCTATCACTACATTTGATCACTGTCACTGTGTGCTGGGTCACTGCATCTGATAACTGTCACTGTTTGCTCGGTCAGCATCTGATCACAGTCACTGGGTGCTCGGTCACCACATCTGATCACATTCACTGTGTGCTCTGTCACCTTCTGATCACAGACACTGTGTGCTTGATCACAACATCTGATCAGAGTCACTTTGTGCTCTGTCACTGCATCTGATCAGAGTCACTGTGTGCTCAGTCACCATCTGATCACAGTCAATGTGTGCTCGGTCACAAAATCTGATCACCGTCACTGTGTGTTCGCTCACTACATCTGATCACAGTCACTGTGTGCTCAGTCAGAACTTCTGATCACAGTCACTGTGTGCAAGGAAACTACATCAGATCACAGTCACTGTGTGCTCAGTCACTACATCGGACCACAGTCACTGTGCTCGGTCACCATCTGATCACAGTCACTGTGTGCTCGATCACTACATCTGATCACATTCACTGTGAGCAAGGACACTACATCAGATCACAGTCACTGTGTGCTCGGTCACTACAGCTGACCACAGTCACTGTGTGCGCAGTCACCATCTGATCACAGTCACTGTGTGCTCGGTCACAAAATCTGATCACAGTCACTGTGTGTTCGCTCACTACTTCTGATCACAGTCACTGTGTGTTCGCTCACTACATCTGCTCAAAGTCACGGTGTGCTCAGTCACAACATCTGACCACAATCACTGTGTGCTCAGTGACTACATATGATCAGAGTCACTGTGTGCTCGATCACTACATCTGATCACATTCACTGTGAGCTCAGTCACTGCATCAGATCACAGTCACCGTGTGCTCGTTCACTATATCTGAACACATTCACTGCGTGCAAGGACACTACATCAGATCACAGTCACTGTGTGCTCGGTCACTACATCGGACCACAGTCACTGTGTGCTCGGTCACCATCTGATCACCGTCACTGTGTGCTCGATCACTACATCTGATCACATCCACTGTTTGCAAGGACACTACATCAGATCACAGTCACTGTGTGCTCGGTCACTACATCTGACCACAGTCACTGTGTGCGCAGTCACCATCTGATCACAGACACTGTGTGCTTGGTCACAAAATCTGATCACATTTACTGTGTGCTCTGTCACCTTCTGATCACCGTCACTGTGTGTTCGCTCACTACATCTGATCACATTCACTGTGTGCTCTGTCACCTTCTGATCACAGTCACTGTGTGCTTGATCACAACATCTCATCAGAGTCACTGTGTGCTCTGTGACTGCATCTGATCAGAGTTACTGTGTGCTCAGTTACTATCTGATCACAGTCAGTGTGTGCTCGGTCACAAAATCTGATCACAGTCACTGTGTGTTCGCTCACTGCATCTGATCACAGTCACTGTGTGCTCAGTCAGAACTTCTGATCACAGTCACTGTGTGCAAGGAAACTACATCAGATCACAGTCACTGTGTGCTCGGTCACTACATCGGACCACAGTCACTGTGTGCTCGGTCACCATCTGATCACCGTCACTGTGTGCTCGATCACTACATCTGATCACATTCACTGTGTGCAAGGACACTACATCAGATCACAGTCACTGTGTGCTCGGTCACTACATCTGACCACAGTCACTGTGTGCGCAGTCACCATCTGATCACAGACACTGTGTGCTCGGTCACAAAATCTGATCACAGTCACTGTGTGTTCGCTCACTACACCTGATCACAATCACTGTGTGCTCAGTGACAACGTCTGATCACAGTCACTGTGTGCAAGGAAACTACCTCAGATCACCGTCTCTGTGTACTAGTCACTACATCGGACCACAGTCACTGTGTGCTCAAGTCAGAACTTCTGATCACAGTCACTGTGTGCAGGGACACTACATCACATCACAGTCACTGTGTGCTCAGTCACGACATCGGACCACAGTCACTGTGTGCTCAGTCACCATCTGATCACAGTCACTGTGTGCTCGGTCACTATATCTGATCACAGTCAGTGTGTGCTCGGTCACAAAATCTGATCACACTCACTGTGTGTTCGCTCACTACATCTGATCACAGTCACTGTGTGCTCAGTCAGAACTTCTGGTCACATTCACTGTGTGCAAGGACACTACATCAGATCACAGTCACTGTGTGCTCGGTCACTACATCTGAACACAGTCACTGTGTGCGCAGTTACCATCTGATCACAGTCACTGTGTGCTCGGTCACAAAATCTGATCACAGTCACTGTGTGTTCACTCACTACACCTGATCACAGTTACTGTGTGCTCAGTGACAACATCTGATCATAGTCACTGTGTGCAAGTACACTACCTCAGATCACCGTCACTGTGTACTCAGTCACTACATCGGACCACAGACACAGTGTGCTCAGTCACCATCTGATCACATTTACTGTGTGCTCTGTCACCTTCTTATCACAGTCAATGTGTGCTTGATCACAACATCTGATCAGAGTCACTGTGTGCTCTGTGACTGCATCTGATCAGAGTTACTGTGTGCTCAGTCACTATCTGATCACAGTCAGTGTGTGCTCGGTCACAAAATCTGATCACATTCACTGTGTTTTCGCTCACTACATCTGATCACAGTCACTGTGTGCTCAGTCAGAACTTCTGATCACAGTCACTGTGTGCAAGGAAACTACATCTGATCACAGTCACTGTGTGCTCAGTCACTACATCAGATCACAGTCACTGTGTGCTCAGTCACTACATCGGACCACAGTCACTGTGTGATCGGTCACCATCTGATCACCGTCACTGTGTGCTCGATCACTACATCTGATCACATTCACTGTGTGCAAGGACACTACATCAGATCACAGTCACTGTGTGCTCGGTCACTACATCTGACCACAGTCACTGTGTGCGCAGTCACCATCTGATCACAGACACTGTGTGCTCGGTCACAAAATTTGATCACAGTCACTGTGTGTTCGCTGACTACACCTGATCACAATCACTGTGTGCTCAGTGACAACATCTGATCACAGTCACTGTGTGCAAGGAAACTACCTCAGATCACCGTCACTGTGTACTAGTCACTACATCAAACCACAGTCACAGTGTGCTCAGTCACCAGCTGATCACAGTCACTGTGTGCTCGGTCACTACATCTGATCACAGTCACTGTGTGTTCAGTGACTGCATCTGATCAGAGTCATTGTGTGATCTATCACTACATTTGATCACTGTCACTGTGTGCTGGGTCACTGCATCTGATAACAGTCACTGTTTGCTCGGTCAGCATCTGATCACAGTCACTGGGTGCTCGGTCACCACATCTGATCACATTCACTGTGTGCTCTGTCACCTTCTGATCACAGTGACTGTGTGCTTGATCACAACATCTGATCAGAGTCACTTTGTGCTTTGTCACTGCATCTGATCAGAGTCAGTGTGTGCTCAGTCACCATCAGATCACAGTCAGTGTGTGCTCGGTCACAAAATCTGATCACAGTCACTGTGTGTTCGCTCACTACATCTGATCACAGTCACTGTGTGCTCAGTCAGAACTTCTGATCACAGTCACTGTGTGCAGGGACACTACATCAGATCACAGTCACTGTGTGCTCAGTCACTACATCGGACCACAGTCACTGTGTGCTCGGTCACTACATCTGACCACAGTCACTGTGTGCGCAGTCACCATATGATCACAGTCACTGTGTGCTCGGTCTCAAAATCTGATCACAGTCACTGTGTGTTCACTCACTACAACTGATCACAGTTACTGTGTGCTCAGTGACAACATCTGATCATAGTCACTGTGTGCAAGTACACTACCTCAGATCACCGTCACTGTGTACTCAGTCACTACATCGGACCACAGTCACAGTGTGCTCAGTCACCATCTGATCACAGTCACTGGGTGCTCGGTCACCACATCTGATCACATCCACTGTGTGCTCTGTCACCTTCTGATCACAGTCACTGTGTGCTTGATCACAACATCTGATCAGAGTCACTTTGTCCTCTGTCACTGCATCTAATCAGAATCACTGTGTGCTCAGTCACTATCTGATCACAGTCACTGTGTGTTCGCTCACTACAACTGATCACAGTCACTGGGTGCTCAGTCAGAACTTCTGATCACAGTCACAGTGTGCAGGGACACTACATCAGATCACAGTCACTGTATGCTCAGTCAGTACATCGGACCACAGTCACTGTGTGCTCAGTCACCATCTGATCACAGTCACTGTGTGCTCGGTTACAAAATCTCATCACAGTCACTGTGTGTTCACTCACTACACCTGATCACAGTTACTGTGTGCTCAGTGACAACATCTGATCATAGTCACTGTGTGCAAGTATACTACCTCAGATCACCGTCACTGTGTACTCAGTCACGACATCGGAACACAGTCACAGTGCGCTCAGTGACCAGCTGATCACATTCACTGTGTGCTCTGTCACCTTCTGATCACAGTCACTGTGTGCTTGATCACAACATCTGATCAGAGTCACTTTGTGCTCTGTCACTGCATCTGATCAGAGTCACTGTGTGCTCAGTCACCATCTGATCACAGTCAGTGTGTGCTCGGTCACAAAATCTGATCACAGTCACTGTGTGTTCGGTCACCACATCTGATCACATTCACTGTGTGCTCTGTCACCATCTGATCACAGTCACTGTGTGCTTGATCACAACATCTGATCAGAGTCACTGTGTGCTCTGTGACTGCATCTGATCAGAGTTACTGTGTGCTCAGTCACTATCTGATCACAGTCAGTGTGTGCTCGGTCACAAAACTGATCACAGTCACTGTGCGTTTGCTCACTACATCTGATCACAGTCACTGTGTGCTCGGTCACTATATCTGATCACATTCACTGTGTGCTCAGTCACCATCTGATCACAGTCGCTGTGTGCTCAGTCACTACATCTGATCACATTCACTGTGTGCTCGGTCACTACATCTGACCACAGTCACTGTGTGCGCAGTCACCATCTGATCACAGTCACTGTGTGCTCGGTCACAAAATCTGATCACAGTAACTGTGTGTTCGCTCACTACACCTGATCACAGTCACAGTGTGCTCAGTCACCATCTGATCACAGTCAATGTGTGCTCGGTCACAAAATCTGATCACAGTCACTGTGTGTTCAGTGATTACATCTGATCAGAGTCACTGTGTGATCTATCACTACATTTGATCACTGTCACTGTGTGCTGGGTCACTGCATCTGATAACAGTCACTGTTTGCTCGGTCAGCATCTGATCACAGTCACTGGGTGCTCGGTCACCACATCTGATCACATTCACTGTGTGCTCTGTCACGTTCTGATCACAGTCACTGTGTGCTTGATCACAACATCTGATCAGAGTCACTTTGTGCTCTGTCACTGCATCTGATCAGAGTCACTGTGTGCTCAGTCACCATCTGATCACAGTCAATGTGTGCTCGGTCACAAAATCTGATCACAGTCACTGTGTGTTCGCTCACTACATCTGATCACAGTCACTGTGTGCTCAGTCAGAACTTCTGATCACAGTCACTGTGTGCAAGGAAGCTACCTCAGATCACCGTCACTTTGTACTAGTCACTACATCGGACCACAGTCACAGTGTGCTCAGTCACCATCTGATCACATTCACTGTGTGCTCTGTCACCTTCTGATCACAGTCACTGTGTGCTTGATCCCAACATTTGATCAGAGTCAGGTTGTGCTCTGTCACTGCATCTGATCAGAGTCACTGTGTGCTCAGTCACCATCTGATCACAGTCAGTGTGTGCTCGGTCACAAAATCTGATCACAGTCACTGTGTGTTCGCTCACTACTTCTGATCACAGTCACTGTGTGTTCGCTCACTACATCTGCTCAAAGTCACGGTGTGCTCAGTCACAACATCTGACCACAATCACTGTGTGCTCAGTGACTACATATGATCAGAGTCACTGTGTGCTCGATCACTACATCTGATCACATTCACTGTGAGCTCAGTCACTGCATCAGATCACAGTCACCGTGTGCTCGTTCACTATATCTGAACACATTCACTGCGTGCAAGGACACTACATCAGATCACAGTCACTGTGTGCTCGGTCAACACATCTGACCACAGTCACTATGTGCTCAGTCACAATCTGATCAGAGTCACTGTGTGCTGAGTGACTACATCTGATCAGAGTCACTGCGTGCTCGGTCACTACATCTGATCACAGTCACTGTGTGCTAGGTCACTACATCTGATCACAGTCACTGTGTGCAAGGACACTACATCAGATCACAGTCACTGTGTGCTCGGTCACTACATCTGATCACAGTCACTGTGTGTTCGCTGACTACATCTGATCACATTCACTGTGTGCTCTGTCACCTTCTGATCACAGTCACTGTGTGCTTGATCACAACATCTCATCAGAGTCACTGTGTGCTCTGTGACTGCATCTGATCAGAGTTACTGTGTGCTCAGTTACTATCTGATCACAGTCAGTGTGTGCTCGGTCACAAAATGTGATCACAGTCACTGTGTGCTCGGTCACAAAATCTGATCACAGTCACTGTGTGTTCGCTCACTGCATCTGATCACAGTCACTGTGTGCTCAGTCAGAACTTCTGATCACAGTCACTGTGTGCAAGGAAACTACATCAGATCACAGTCACTGTGTGCTCAGTCACTACATCGGACCACAGTCACTGTATGCTCGGTCACCATCTGATCACCGTCACTGTGTGCTCGATCACTACATCTGATCACATTCACTGTGTGCAAGGACACTACATCAGATCACAGTCACTGTGTGCTCGGTCACTACATCTGACCACAGTCACTGTGTGCGCAGTCACCATCTGATCACAGACACTGTGTGCTCGGTCACAAAATCTGATCACAGTCACTGTGTGTTCGCTCACTACACCTGATCACAATCACTGTGTGCTCAGTGACAACGTCTGATCACAGTCACTGGGTGCTCGGTCACCACATCTGATGACATTCACTGTGTGCTCTGTCACCTTCTGATCACAGTCACTGTGTGCTTGATCACAACATCTGATCAGAGTCACTTTGTGCTCTGACACTGCATCCGATCAGAGTCACTGTGTGCTCAGTCACCATCTGATCACAGTCAGTGTGTGCTCGGTCACAAAATCTGATCACAGTCACTGTGTGTTCGCTCACTACTTCTGATCACAGTCACTGTGTGTTCGCTCACTACATCTGCTCAAAGTCACGGTGTGCTCAGTCACAACATCTGACCACAATCACTGTGTGCTCAGTGACTACATATGATCAGAGTCACTGTGTGCTCGATCACTACATCTGATCACATTCACTGTGAGCTCAGTCACTGCATCAGATCACAGTCACCGTGTGCTCGTTCACTATATCTGAACACATTCACTGCGTGCAAGGACACTACATCAGATCACAGTCACTGTGTGCTCGGTCAATACATCTGACCACAGTCACTATGTGCTCAGTCACAATCTGATCAGAGTCACTGTGTGCTGAGTGACTACATCTGATCAGAGTCACTGCGTGCTCGGTCACTACATCTGATCACAGTCACTGTGTGCTAGGTGACTACATCTGATCACAGTCACTGTGTGCAAGGACACTACATCAGATCACAGTCACTGTGTGTTCGCTCACTACATCTGATCACATTCACTGTGTGCTCTGTCACCTTCTGATCACAGTCACTGTGTGCTTGATCACAACATCTCATCAGAGTCACTGTGTGCTCTGTGACTGCATCTGATCAGAGTTACTGTGTGCTCAGTTACTATCCGATCACAGTCAGTGTGTGCTCGGTCACAAAATCTGATCACAGTCACTGTGTGCTCGGTCATAAAATCTGATCACAGTCACTGTGTGTTCGCTCACTGCATCTGATCACAGTCACTGTGTGCTCAGTCAGAACTTCTGATCACAGTCACTGTGTGCAAGGAAACTACATCAGATTACAGTCACTGTGTGCTCAGTCACTACATCGGACCACAGTCACTGTGTGCTCGGTCACCATCTGATCACCGTCACTGTGTGCTCGATCACTACATCTGATCACATTCACTGTGTGCAAGGACACTACATCAGATCACAGTCACTGTGTGCTCAGTCACTACATCTGACCACAGTCACTGTGTGCGCAGTCACCATCAGATCACAGACACTGTGTGCTCGGTCACAAAATCTGATCACATTCACTGTGTGCTCTGTCACCTTCTGATCACAGTCACTGTGTGTTCGCTCACTACATCTGATCACATTCACTGTGTGCTCTGTCACCTTCTTATCACAGTCACTGTGTGCTTGATCACAACATCTCATCAGAGTCACTGTGTGCTCTGTGACTGCGTCTGCTCAGAGTTACTGTGTGCTCAGTTACTATCTGATCACAGTCAGTGTGTGCTCGGTCACAAAATCTGATCACAGTCACTGTGTGCTCGGTCATAAAATCTGATCACAGTCACTGTGTGTTCGCTCACTGCATCTGATCACAGTCACTGTGTGCTCAGTCAGAACTTCTGATCACAGTCACTGTGTGCAAGGAAACTACATCAGATCACAGTCACTGTGTGCTCGATCACTACATCTGATCACATTCACTGTGTGCAAGGACACTACATCAGATCACAGTCACTGTGTGCTCGGTCACTACATCTGACTACAGTCACTGTGTGCGCAGTCACCATCTGATCACAGACACTGTGTGCTCGGTCACAAAATCTGATCACAGTCACTGTGTGTTCGCTCACTACACCTGATCACAATCACTGTGTGCTCAGTGACAACGTCTGATCACAGTCACTGTGTGCAAGGAAACTACCTCAGATCACCGTCGCTGTGTACTAGTCACTACATCGGACCACAGTCACTGTGTGCTCAGTCAGAACTTCTGATCACAGTCACTGTGTGCAGGGACACTACATCAGATCACAGTCACTGTGTGCTCAGTCACGACATCGGACCACAGTCACTGTGTGCTCAGTCACCATCTGATCACAGTCACTGTGTGCTCGGTCACTATATCTGATCACAGTCAGTGTGTGCTCGGTCACAAAATCTAATCACAGTCACTGTGTGTTCGCTCACTACATCTGATCACAGTCACTGTGTGCTCAGTCAGAACTTCTGGTCACATTCACTGTGTGCAAGGACACTACATCAGATCACAGTCACTGTGTGCTCGGTCACTACATCTGAACACAGTCACTGTGTGCGCAGTCACCATCTGATCACAGTCACTGTGTGCTCAGTCACAAAATCTGATCACAGTCACTGTGTGTTCACTCACTACACCTGATCACAGTTACTGTGTGCTCAGTGACAACATCTGATCATAGTCACTGTGTGCAAGTACACTACCTCAGATCACCGTCACTGTGTACTCAGTCACTACATCGGACCACAGACACAGTGTGCTCAGTCACCATCTGATCACATTTACTGTGTGCTCTGTCACCTTCTGATCACAGTCACTGTGTGCTTGATCACAACATCTGATCAGAGTCACTGTGTGCTCTGTGACTGCATCTGATCAGAGTTACTGTGTGCTCAGTCACTATCTGATCACAGTCAGTGTGTGCTCGGTCAAAAAATCTGATCACAGTCACTGTGTGTTCGCTCACTACATCTGATCACAGACACTGTGTGCTCAGTCAGAACTTCTGATCACAGTCACTGTGTGCAAGGAAACTACATCTGATCACAGTCACTGTGTGCTCAGTCACTACATCAGATCACAGTCACTGTGTGCTCAGTTACTACATCGGACCACAGTCACTGTGTGCTCGGTCACCATCTGATCACCGTCACTGTGTGCTCGATCACTACATCTGATCACATTCACTGTGTGCAAGGACACTACATCAGATCACAGTCACTGTGTGCTCGGTCACTACATCTGACCACAGTCACTGTGTGCGCAGTCACCATCTGATCACAGACACTGTGTGCTCGGTCACAAAATCTTATCACAGTCACTGTGTGTTCGCTCACTACACCTGATCACAATCACTGTGTGCTCAGTGACAACATCTGATCACAGTCACTGTGTGCAAGGAAACTACCTCAGATCACCGTCACTGTGTACTAGTCACTACATCAAACCACAGTCACAGTGTGCTCAGTCACCAGCTGATCACAGTCACTGTGTGCTCGGTCACTACATCTGATCACAGTCACTGTGTGTTCAGTGACTGCATCTGATCAGAGTCATTGTGTGATCTATCACTACATTTGATCACTGTCACTGTGTGCTGGTTCACTGCATCTGATAACAGTCACTGTTTGCTCGGTCAGCATCTGATCACAGTCACTGGGTGCTCGGTCACCACATCTGATCACATTCAATGTGTGCTCTGTCACCTTCTGATCACTGTCACTGTGTGCTTGATCACAACATCTGATCAGAGTCACTTTGTGCTTTGTCACTGCATCTGATCAGAGTCAGTGTGTGCTCAGTCACCATCAGATCACAGTCAGTGTGTGCTCGGTCACAAAATCTGATCACAGTCACTGTGTGTTCGCTCACTACATCTGATCACAGTCACTGTGTGCTCAGTCAGAACTTCTGATCACAGTCACTGTGTGCAGGGACACTACATCAGATCACAGTCACTGTGTGCTCAGTCAGTACATCGGACCACAGTCACTGTGTGCTCGGTCACTACATCTGACCACAGTCACTGTGTGCGCAGTCACCATCTGATCACAGTCACTGTGTGCTCGGTCACCATCTGATCACAGTCAGTGTGTGCTCGGTCACAAAATCTGATCACAGTCACTGTGTGTTCGGTCACCACATCTGATCACATTCACTGTGTGCTCTGTCACCATTTGATCACAGTCACTGTGTGCTTGATCACAACATCTGATCAGAGTCACTGTGTGCTCTGTGACTGCATCTGATCAGAGTTACTGTGTGCTCAGTCACTATCTGATCACAGTCAGTGTGTGCTCGGTCACAAAATCTGATCACAGTCACTGTGCGTTCGCTCACTACATCTGATCACAGTCACTGTGTGCTCAGTCAGAACTTCTGATCACAGTCACTGTGTGCAAGGAAACTACATCTGATCACAGTCACTGTGTGCTCAGTCACTACATCGGAGCACAGTCACTGTCTGCTCGGTCACCATCTGATCACGGTCACAGTGTGCTCGATCACTACATCTGATCACATTCCCTGTGGGCGCAGTCACCATCTGATCACAGTCACTGTGTGCTCGGTCACAAAATCTGATCACAGTCACTGTGTGCGCAATCACCATCTGATCACAGTCACTGTGTGCTTGATCACAACATCTGATCAGAGTCACTTTGTGCTTTGTCACTGCATCTCATCAGAGTCACTGTGTGCTTGTCACCATCTGATGACAGTCAGTGTGTGCTCGGTCACAAAATCTGATCACAGTCACTGTGTGTTCGCTCACTACATCTGATCACAGTCACTGTGTGCTCAGTCAGAACTTCTGATCACAGTCAATGTGTGCAAGTACACTACCTCAGATCACCGTCACTGTGTACTCAGTCACTACATCGGACCACAGTCACAGTGTGCTCAGTCACCATCTGATCACAGTCACTGTGTGCTCGGTCACTATATCTGATCACATTCACTGTGTGCTCAGTCACCATCTGATCACAGTCGCTGTGTGCTCAGTCACTACATCTGATCACATTCACTGTGTGCTCGGTCACTACATCTGACCACAGTCACTGTGTGCGCAGTCACCATCTGATCACAGTCACTGTGTGCTCGGTCACAAAATCTGATCACAGTCACTGTGTGTTCAGTGATTACATCTGATCAGAGTCACTGTGTGATCTATCACTACATTTGATCACTGTCACTGTGTGCTGGGTTACTGCATCTGATAACAGTCACTGTTTGCTCGGTCAGCATCTGATCACAGTCACTGGGTGCTCGGTCACCACATCTGATCACATTCACTGTGTGCTCTGTCACCTTCTGATCACAGTCACTGTGTGCTTGATCACAACATCTGATCAGAGTCACTTTGTGCTCTGTCACTGCATCTGATCAGAGTCACTGTGTGCTCAGTCACCATCTGATCACAGTCAATGTGTGCTCGGTCACAAAATCTGATCACAGTCACTGTGTGTTCGCTCACTACATCTGATCACAGTCACTGTGTGCTCAGTCAGAACTTCTGATCACAGTCACTGTGTGCAAGGAAGCTACCTCAGATCACCGTCACTTTGTACTAGTCACTACATCGGCCCACAGTCACAGTGTGCTCAGTCACCATCTGATCACATTCACTGTGTGCTCTGTCACCTTCTGATCACAGTCACTGTGTGCTTGATCACAACATCTGATCAGAGTCAGGTTGTGCTCTGTCAGTGCATCTGATCAGAGTCACTGTGTGCTCAGTTACCATCTGATCACAGTCAGTGTGTGCTCGGTCACAAAATCTGATCACAGTCACTGTGTGCTCAGTTACCATCTGATCACAGTCACTGTGTGCTCGGTCACTACATCTGACCACAGTCACTGTGTGCGCAGTCACCATCTGATCACAGTCACTGTGTGCTCGGTCACAAAATCTGATCACAGTCACTGTGTGTTCAGTGATTACATCTGATCAGAGTCACTGTGTGATCTATCACTACATTTGATCACTGTCACTGTGTGCTGGGTTACTGCATCTGATAACAGTCACTGTTTGCTCGGTCAGCATCTGATCACAGTCACTGGGTGCTCGGTCACCACATCTGATCACATTCACTGTGTGCTCTGTCACCTTCTGATCACAGTCACTGTGTGCTTGATCACAACATCTGATCAGAGTCACTTTGTGCTCTGTCACTGCATCTGATCAGAGTCACTGTGTGCTCAGTCACCATCTGATCACAGTCAATGTGTGCTCGGTCACAAAATCTGATCACAGTCACTGTGTGTTCGCTCACTACATCTGATCACAGTCACTGAGTGCTCAGTCAGAACTTCTGATCACAGTCACTGTGTGCAAGGAAGCTACCTCAGATCACCGTCACTTTGTACTAGTCACTACATCGGACCACAGTCACAGTGTGCTCAGTCACCATCTGATCACATTCACTGTGTGCTCTGTCACCTTCTGATCACAGTCACTGTGTGCTTGATCACAACATCTGATCAGAGTCAGGTTGTGCTCTGTCACTGCATCTGATCAGAGTCACTGTGTGCTCAGTTACCATCTGATCACAGTCAGTGTGTGCTCGGTCACAAAATCTGATCACAGTCACTGTGTGCTCAGTTACCATCTGATCACAGTCACTGTGTGCTCGGTCACTACATCTGACCACAGTCACTGTGTGCGCAGTCACCATCTGATCACAGTCACTGTGTGCTCGGTCACAAAATCTGATCACAGTCACTGTGTGTTCAGTGATTACATCTGATCAGAGTCACTGTGTGATCTATCACTACATTTGATCACTGTCACTGTGTGCTGGGTTACTGCATCTGATAACAGTCACTGTTTGCTCGGTCAGCATCTGATCACAGTCACTGGGTGCTCGGTCACCACATCTGATCACATTCACTGTGTGCTCTGTCACCTTCTGATCACAGTCACTGTGTGCTTGATCACAACATCTGATCAGAGTCAGGTTGTGCTCTGTCACTGCATCTGATCAGAGTCACTGTGTGCTCAGTTACCATCTGATCACAGTCAGTGTGTGCTCGGTCACAAAATCTGATCACAGTCACTGTGTGTTCGCTCACTACTTCTGATCACAGTCACTGTGTGTTCGCTCACTACATCTGCTCAAAGTCACGGTGTGCTCAGTCACAACATCTGACCACAATCACTGTGTGCTCAGTGACTACATATGATCAGAGTCACTGTGTGCTCGATCACTACATCTGATCACATTCACTGTGAGCTCAGTCACTGCATCAGATCACAGTCACCGTGTGCTCGTTCACTATATCTGAACACATTCACTGCCTGCAAGGACACTACATCAGATCACAGTCACTGTGTGCTCGGTCAATACATCTGACCACAGTCACTATGTGCTCAGTCACAATCTGATCAGAGTCACTGTGTGCTGAGTGACTACATCTGATCAGAGTCACTGCGTGCTCGGTCACTACATCTGATCACAGTCACTGTGTGCTAGGTCACTACATCTGATCACAGTCACTGTGTGCAAGGACACTACATCAGATCACAGTCACTGTGTGCTCGGTCACTACATCTGATCACAGTCACTGTGTGTTCGCTCACTACATCTGATCACATTCACTGTGTGCTCTGTCACCTTCTGATCACAGTCACTGTGTGCTTGATCACAACATCTCATCAGAGTCACTGTGTGCTCTGTGACTGCATCTGATCAGAGTTACTGTGTGCTCAGTTACTATCTGATCACAGTCAGTGTGTGCTCGGTCACAAAATCTGATCACAGTCACTGTGTGCTCGGTCATAAAATCTGATCACAGTCACTGGTGTGTTCGCTCACTGCATCTGATCACAGTCACTGTGTGCTCAGTCAGAACTTCTGATCACAGTCACTGTGTGCAAGGAAACTACATCAGATCACAGTCACTGTGTGCTCAGTCACTACATCGGACCACAGTCACTGTGTGCTCGGTCACCATCTGATCACCGTCACTGTGTGCTCGATCACTACATCTGATCACATTCACTGTGTGCAAGGACACTACATCAGATCACAGTCACTGTGTGCTCGGTCACTACATCTGACCACAGTCACTGTGCGCGCAGTCACCATCTGATCACAGACACTGTGTGCTCGGTCACAAAATCTGATCACAGTCACTGTGTGTTCGCTCACTACACCTGATCACAATCACTGTGTGCTCAGTGACAACGTCTGATCACAGTCACTGTGTGCAAGGAAACTACCTCAGATCACCGTCACTGTGTACTAGTCACTACATCGGACCACAGTCACAGTGTGCTCAGTCACCATCTGATCACAGTCACTGCGTGCTCGGTCACTACATCTGATCACAGTCACTGTGTGTTCAGTGACTACATCTGATCAGAGTCATTGTGTGATCTATCACTACATTTGATCACTGTCACTGTGTGCTGGGTCACTGCATCTGATAACAGTCACTGTTTGATCGGTCAGCATCTGATCACATCCACTGTTTGCTCTGTCACCTTCTGATCACAGTCAGTGTGTGCTCGGTCACAAAATCTGATCACAGTCACTGTGTGTTCGCTGACTACATCTGATCACAGTCACTGTGTGCTCAGTCAGAACTTCTGATCACAGTCACTGTGTGCTCAGCCATTACATCGGACCAAAGTCACTGTGTGCTCAGTCACCATCTGATCACAGTCACTGTGTGCTCGGTTACAAAATCTGATCACAGTCACTGTGTGTCACTCACTACACCTGATCACAGTCACTGTGTGCTTAGTCAGAACTTCTGATCACAGTCACTGTGTGCTCAGTCACTACATCGGACCACAGTCATTCTGTGGTCGGTCACCATCTGATCACGGTCACTGTGCGCTCGATCACTACATCTGATCACATTCACTGTGTGCAAGGACACTACATCAGATCACAGTCACTGTGTGCTCGGTCACTACATCTGACCACAGTCACTGTATGCGCAGTCACCATCTGATCACAGTCACTGTGTGCTCGGTCACAAAATCTGATCACCGTCACTGTGTGTTCGCTCACTACACCTGATCACAGTCACAGTGTGCTCAGTCACCATCTGATCACAGTCACTGTGTGCTCGGTCACTACATCTGATCATAGTCACTGTGTGTTCAGTGATTACATCTGATCAGAGTCGCTGTGTGATCTATCACTACATTTGATCACTGTCACTGTGTGCTGGGTCACTGCATCTGATAACAGTCACTGTTTGTTCGGTCAGCATCGGATCACAGTCACTGGGTGCACGGTCACCACATCTGATCACATTCACTGTGTGCGTAGTCAACATCTGATCACAGTCACTGTGTGCTCGGTCACAAAATCTGATCACAGTCACTGTGTGTTTGGTCACCACATCTGATCACATTCACTGTGTGCTCTGTCACTGTCTGATCACAGTCACTGTGTGCTTGATCACAACATCTGATCAGAGTCACTTTGTGCTCTGTCACTGCATCTGATCAGAGTCACTGTGTGCTCAGTCACCATCTGATCACAGTCGCTGTGTGCTCACTCACTACATCTGATCACATTCACTGTGTGGAAGGACACTACATCAGATCACAGTCACTGTGTGCTCGGTCACTACATCTGACCACAGTCACTGTGTGCGCAGTCACCATCTGATCACAGTCACTGTGTGCTCGGTCACAAAATCTGATCACAGTCACTGTGTGTTCGCTCACTACACCTGATCACAGTCACAGTGTGCTCAGTCACCATCTGATCACAGTCACTGTGTGCTCGGTCACTTCATCTGATCACAGTCACTGTGTGTTCAGTGATTACATCTGATCAGAGTCACTGTGTGATCTATCACTACATTTGATCACTGTCACTGTGTGCTGGGTCACTGCATCTGATAACAGTCACTGTTTGCTCGGGCAGCATCTGATGACAGTCACTGGGTGCTCGGTCACCACATCTGATCACATTCACTGTGTGCTCTGTCACCTTCTGATCACAGTCACTGTGTGCTTGATCACAACATCTGATCAGAGTCACTTTGTGCTCTGTCACTGCATCTGATCAGAGTCACTGTGTGCTCAGTCACCATCTGATCACAGTCAATGTGTGCTCGGTCACAAAATCTGATCACCGTCACTGTGTGTTCGCTCTCTACATCTGATCACAGTCACTGTGTGCTCAGTCAGAACTTCTGATCACAGTCACTGTGTGCAAGGAAACTACATCAGATCACAGTCACTGTGTGCTCAGTCACTACATCGGACCACAGTCACTGTGTGCTCGGTCACCATCTGATCACAGTCACTGTGTGCTCGATCACTACATCTGATCACATTCACTGTGAGCAAGGACACTACATCAGATCACAGTCACTGTGTGCTCGGTCACTACAGCTGACCACAGTCACTGTGTGCGCAGTCACCATCTGATCACAGTCACTGTGTGCTCGGTCACAAAATCTGATCACAGTCACTGTGTGTTCGCTCACTACACCTGATCACAATCACTGTGTGCTCAGTGACAACATCTGATCACAGTCACTGTGTGCAAGGAAACTACCTCAGATCACCATCACTGTGTACTAGTCACTACATCGGACCACAGTCACAGTTTGCTCAGTCACCATCTGATCACATTCACTGTGTGCTCTGTCACCTTCTGATCACAGTCACTGTGTGCTTGATCACAACATCTGATCAGAGTCACTTTGTGCTCTGTCACTGCATCCGATCAGAGTCACTGTGTGCTCAGTCACCATCTGATCACAGTCAGTGTGTGCTCGGTCACAAAATCTGATCACAGTCACTGTGTGTTCGCTCACTACTTCTGATCACAGTCACTGTGTGTTCGCTCACTACATCTGCTCAAAGTCACGGTGTGCTCAGTCACAACATCTGATCACATTCACTGTGTGCTCTGTCAACTTCTGATCACAGTCACTGTGTGCTTGATCACAACATCTCATCAGAGTCACTGTGTGCTCTGTGACTGCATCTGATCAGAGTTACTGTGTGCTCAGTTACTATCTGATCACAGTCAGTGTGTGCTCGGTCACAAAATCTGATCACAGTCACTGTGTGCTCGGTCATAAAATCTGATCACAGTCACTGTGTGTTCGCTCACTGCATCTGATCACAGTCACTGTGTGCTCAGTCAGAACTTCTGATCACAGTCACTGTGTGCAAGGAAACTACATCAGATCACATTCACTGTGTGCTCAGTCACTATCTGATCACAGTCAGTGTGTGCTCGGTCACAAAATCTGATCACAGTCACTGTGTGTTCGCTCACTACATCTGATCACAGTCATTGTGTGCTCAGTCAGAACTTCTGATCACATTCACTGTGTGCAAGGACACTACGTCAGATCACAGTCACTGTGTGCTCGGTCACTACATCTGAACACAGTCACTGTGTGCGCAGTCACCATCTGATCACAGTCACTGTGTGCTCGGGCACAAAATCTGATCACAGTCACTGTGTGTTCACTCACTACACCTGATCACAGTTACTGTGTGCTCAGTGACAACATCTGATCATAGTCACTGTGTGCAAGTACACTACCTCAGATCACCGTCACTGTGTACTCAGTCACTACATCGGACCACAGACACAGTGTGCTCAGTCACCATCTGATCACATTTACTGTGTGCTCTGTCACCTTCTGATCACAGTCACTGTGTGCTTGATCACAACATCTGATCAGAGTCACTGTGTGCTCTGTGACTGCATCTGATCAGAGTTACTGTGTGCTCAGTCACTATCTGATCACAGTCAGTGTGTGCTCGGTCACAAAATCTGATCACATTCACTGTGTGTTAGCTCACTACATCTGATCACAGTCACTGTGTGCTCAGTCACTACATCAGATCACAGTCACTGTGTGCTCAGTCACTACATCGGACCACAGTCACTGTGTGCTCGGTCACCATCTGATCACCGTCACTGTGTGCTCGGTCACAAAATCTGATCACATTCACTGTGTGTTAGCTCACTACATCTGATCACAGTCACTGTGTGCTCGGTCACAAAATCTGATCACAGTCACTGTGTGTTCGCTCACTACACCTGATCACAGTCACAGTGTGCTCAGTCACCATCTGATCAGAGTCACTGTGTGCTCGGTCACTTCATCTGATCACAGTCACTGTGTGTTCAGTGATTACATCTGATCAGAGTCACTGTGTGATCTATCACTACATTTGATCACTGTCACTGTGTGCTGGGTCACTGCATCTGATAACAGTCAGTGTTTGCTCGGTCAGCATCTGATCACAGTCACTGGGTGCTCGGTCACCACATCTGATCACATTCACTGTGTGCTCTGTCACCTTCTGATCACAGTCACTGTGTGCTTGATCACAACATCTGATCAGAGTCACTTTGTGCTCTGTCACTGCATCTGATCAGAGTCACTGTGTGCTCAGTCACCATCTGATCACAGTCAATGTGTGCTCGGTCACAAAATCTGATCACCGTCACTGTGTGTTCGCTCACTACATCTGATCACAGTCACTGTGTGCTCAGTCAGAACTTCTGATCACAGTCACTGTGTGCAAGGAAACTACATCAGATCACAGTCACTGTGTGCTCAGTCACTACATCGGACCACAGTCACTGTGTGCTCGGTCACCATCTGATCACAGTCACTGTGTGCTCGATCACTACATCTGATCACATTCACTGTGAGCAAGGACACTACATCAGATCACAGTCACTGTGTGCTCGGTCACTGCAGCTGACCGCAGTCACTGTGTGCGCAGTCACCATCTGATCACAGTCACTGTGTGCTCGGTCACAAAATCTGATCACAGTCACTGTGTGTTCGCTCACTACACCTGATCACAATCACTGTGTGCTCAGTGACAACATCTGATCACAGTCACTGTGTGCAAGGAAACTACCTCAGATCACCATCACTGTGTACTAGTCACTACATCGGACCACAGTCACAGTTTGCTCAGTCACCATCTGATCACATTCACTGTGTGCTCTGTCACCTTCTGATCACAGTCACTGTGTGCTTGATCACAACATCTGATCAGAGTCACTTTGTGCTCTGTCACTGCATCCGATCAGAGTCACTGTGTGCTCAGTCACCATCTGATCACAGTCAGTGTGTGCTCGGTCACAAAATCTGATCACAGTCACTGTGTGTTCGCTCACTACTTCTGATCACAGTCACTGTGTGTTCGCTCACTACATCTGCTCAAAGTCACGGTGTGCTCAGTCACAACATCTGATCACATTCACTGTGTGCTCTGTCACCTTCTGATCACAGTCACTGTGTGCTTGATCACAACATCTCATCAGAGTCACTGTGTGCTCTGTGACTGCATCTGATCAGAGTTACTGTGTGCTCAGTTACTATCTGATCACAGTCAGTGTGTGCTCGGTCACAAAATCTGATCACAGTCACTGTGTGCTCGGTCATAAAATCTGATCACAGTCACTGTGTGTTCGCTCACTGCATCTGATCACAGTCACTGTGTGCTCAGTCAGAACTTCTGATCACAGTCACTGTGTGCAAGGAAACTACATCAGATCACAGTCACTGTGTGCTCAGTCACTACATCGGACCACAGTCACTGTGTGCTCGGTCACCATCTGATCACCGTCACTGTGTGCTCGATCACTACATCTGATCACATTCACTGTGTGCAAGGACACTACATCAGATCACAGTCACTGTGTGCTCGGTCACTACATCTGACCACAGTCACTGTGTGCGCAGTCACCATCTGATCACAGACACTGTGTGCTCGGTCACAAAATCTGATCACAGTCACTGTGTGTTCGCTCACTACACCTGATCACAATCACTGTGTGCTCAGTGACAACGTCTGATCACAGTCACTGTGTGCAAGGAAACTACCTCAGATCACCGTCGCTGTGTACTAGTCACTACATCGGACCACAGTCACTGTGTGCTCAGTCAGAACTTCTGATCACAGTCACTGTGTGCAGGGATACTACATCAGATCACAGTCACTGTGTGCTCAGTCACGACATCGGACGACAGTCACTGTGTGCTCAGTCACCATCTGATCACAGTCACTGTGTGCTCGGTCACTATATCTGATCACAGTCAGTGTGTGCTCGGTCACAAAATCTGATCACAGTCACTGTGTCTTCGCTCACTACATCTGATCACAGTCACTGTGTGCTCAGTCAGAACTTCTGATCACATTCACTGTGTGCAAGGACACTACATCAGATCACAGTCACTGTGTGCTCGGTCACTACATCTGAACACAGTCACTGTGTGCGCAGTCACCATCTGATCACAGTCACTGTGTGCTCGGTCACAAAATCTGATCACAGTCACTGTGTGTTCACTCACTACACCTGATCACAGTTACTGTGTGCTCAGTGACAACATCTGATCATCGTCACTGTGTGCAAGTACACTACCTCAGATCACCGTCACTGTGTACTCAGTCACTACATCGGACCACAGACACAGTGTGCTCAGTCACCATCTGATCACATTTACTGTGTGCTCTGTCACCTTCTGATCACAGTCACTGTGTGCTTGATCACAACATCTGATCAGAGTCACTGTGTGCTCTGTGACTGCATCTGATCAGAGTTACTGTGTGCTCAGTCACTATCTGATCACAGTCAGTGTGTGCTCGGTCACAAAATCTGATCACTGTCACTGTGTGTTCGCTCACTACATCTGATCACAGTCACTGTGTGCTCAGTCAGAACTTCTGATCACAGTCACTGTGTGCAAGGAAACTACATCTGATCACAGTCACTGTGTGCTCAGTCACTACATCAGATCACAGTCACTGTGTGCTCAGTCACTACATCGGACCACAGTCACTGTGTGCTCGGTCACCATCTGATCACCGTCACTGTGTGCTCGATCACTACATCTGATCACATGCACTGTGTGCAAGGACACTACATCAGATCACAGTCACTGTGTGCTCGGTCACTACATCTGACCACAGTCACTGTGTGCGCAGTCACCATCTGATCACAGACACTGTGTGCTCGGTCACAAAATCTGATCACAGTCACTGTGTGTTCGCTCACTACATCTGATCACAGTCACTGTGTGCTCAGTCAGAACTTCTGATCACAGTCACTGTGTGCAGGGACACTACATCAGATCACAGTCACTGTGTGCTCAGTCACTACATCGGACCACAGTCACTGTGTGCTCGGTCACTACATCTGACCACAGTCACTGTGTGCGCAGTCACCATCTGATCACAGTCACTGTGTGCTCGGTCACAAAATCTGATCACAGTCACTGTGTGTTCACTCACTACAACTGATCACAGTTACTGTGTGCTCAGTGACAACATCTGATCATAGTCACTGTGTGCAAGTACACTACCTCAGATCACCGTCACTGTGTACTCAGTCACTACATCGGACCACAGTCACAGTGTGCTCAGTCACCATCTGATCACAGTCACTGCGTGCTCGGTCACTACATCTGATCACAGTCACTGTGTGTTCATTGTCTACATCTGATCAGAGTCATTGTGTGATCTATCACTACATTTGATCACTGTCACTGTGTGCTGGGTCACTGCATCTGATAACAGTCAATGTTTGCTCGGTCAGCATCTGATCACAGTCACTGGGTGCTCGGTCACCACATCTGATCACATCCACTGTGTGCTCTGTCACCTTCTGATCACAGTCACTGTGTGCTTGATCACAACATCTGATCAGAGTCACTTTGTCCTCTGTCACTGCATCTAATCAGAATTACTGTGTGCTCAGTCACCATCTGATCACAGTCACTGTGTGTTCGCTCACTACATCTGATCACAGTCACTGGGTGCTCAGTCAGAACTTCTGATCACAGTCACTGTGTGCAGGGACACTACATCAGATCACAGTCACTGTATGCTCAGTCACTACATCGGACCACAGTCACTGTGTGCTCAGTCACCATCTGATCACAGTCACTGTGTGCTCGGTTACAAAATCTGATCACAGTCACTGTGTGTTCACTCACTACATCTGATCACAGTTACTGTGTGCTCAGTGACAACATCTGATCATAGTCACTGTGTGCAAGTACACTACCTCAGATCACCGTCACTGTGCACTCAGTCACGACATCGGACCACAGTCACAGTGTGCTCAGTGACCAGCTGATCACATTCACTGTGTGCTCTGTCACCTTCTGATCACAGTCACTGTGTGCTTGATCACAACATCTGATCAGAGTCACTTTGTGCTCTGTCACTGCATCTGATCAGAGTCACTGTGTGCTCAGTCACCATCTGATCACAGTCAGTGTGTGCTCGGTCACAAAATCTGATCACAGTCACTGTGTGTTCGGTCACCACATCTGATCACATTCACTGTGTGCTCTGTCACCATCTGATCACAGTCACTGTGTGCTTGATCACAACATCTGATCAGAGTCACTGTGTGCTCTGTGACTGCATCTGATCAGAGTTACTGTGTGCTCAGTCACTATCTGATCACAGTCAGTGTGTGCTCGGTCACAAAATCTGATCACAGTCACTGTGCGTTCGCTCACTACATCTGATCACAGTCACTGTGTGCAAGGAAACTACATCTGATCACAGTCACTGTGTGCTCAGTCACTACATCGGAGCACAGTCACTGTGTGCTCGGTCACCATCTGATCACGGTCACAGTGTGCTCGATCACTACATCTGATCACATTCACTGTGTGCAAGGACACTACATCAGATCACAGTCACTGTGTGCTCGGTCACTACATCTGACTACAGTCACTGTGGGCGCAGTCACCATCTGATCACAGTCACTGTGTGCTCGGTCACAAAATCTGATCACAGTCACTGTGTGTTCACTCACTACACCTGATCACAGTCACATTGTGCTCAGTCACCATCTGATCACAGTCACTGTGTGCTCGGTCACTACATCTGATCATAGTCACTGTGTGTTCAGTGATTACATCTGATCAGAGTCGCTGTGTGATCTATCACTACATTTGATCACTGTCACTGTGTGCTGGGTCACTGCATCTGATAACAGTCACTGTTTGCTCGGTCAGCATCTGATCACAGTCACTGGGTGCTCGGTCACCACATCTGATCACATTCACTGTGTGCTCTGTCACCTTCTGATCACAGTCACTGCGTGCTTGATCACAACATCTGATCAGAGTCACTTTGTGCTCTGTCACGGCATCTGATCAGAGTCACTGTGTGCTCAGTCACCATCTGATCGCAGTCAATGTGTGCTCGGTCACAAAATCTGATCACAGTCACTGTGTGTTCGCTCACTACATCTGATCACAGTCACTGTGTGCTCAGTCAGAACTTCTGATCACAGTCACTGTGTGCAAGGAAGCTACCTCAGATCACCGTCACTTTGTACTAGTCACTACATCGGACCACAGTCACAGTGTGCTCAGTCACCATCTGATCACATTCACTGTGTGCTCTGTCACCTTCTGATCACAGTCACTGTGTGTTTGATCACAACATCTGATCAGAGTCAGTTTGTGCTCTGTCACTGCATCTGATCAGAGTCACTGTGTGCTCAGTCACCATCTGATCACAGTCAGTGTGTGCTCGGTCACAAAATCTGATCACAGTCACTGTGTGCTCGGTCACAAAATCTGATCACAGTCACTGTGTGTTCGCTCACTGCATCTGATCACAGTCACTGTGTGCTCAGTCAGAACTTCTGATCACAGTCACTGTGTGCAAGGAAACTACATCAGATCACAGTCACTGTGTGCTCAGTCACTACATCGGACCACAGTCACTGTGTGCTCGGTCACCATCTGATCACCGTCACTGTGTGCTCGATCACTACATCTGATCACATTCACTGTGTGCAAGGACACTACATCAGATCACAGTCACTGTGTGCTCGGTCACTACATCGGACCACAGTCACAGTGTGCTCAGTCACCATCTGATCACAGTCACTGCGTGCTCGGTCACTACATCTGATCACAGTCACTGTGTGTTCATTGTCTACATCTGATCAGAGTCATTGTGTGATCTATCACTACATTTGATCACTGTCACTGTGTGCTGGGTCACTGCATCTGATAACAGTCACTGTTTGCTCGGTCAGCATCTGATCACAGTCACTGGGTGCTCGGTCACCACATCTGATCACATCCACTGTGTGCTCTGTCACCTTCTGATCACAGTCACTGTGTGCTTGATCACAACATCTGATCAGAGTCACTTTGTCCTCTGTCACTGCATCTAATCAGAATCACTGTGTGCTCAGTCACCATCTGATCACAGTCACTGTGTGTTCGCTCACTACATCTGATCACAGTCACTGGGTGCTCAGTCAGAACTTCTGATCACAGTCACTGTGTGCAGGGACACTACATCAGATCACAGTCACTGTATGCTCAGTCACTACATCGGACCACAGTCACTGTGTGCTCAGTCACCATCTGATCACAGTCACTGTGTGCTCGGTTACAAAATCTGATCACAGTCACTGTGTGTTCACTCACTGCACCTGATCACAGTTACTGTGTGCTCAGTGACAACATCTGATCATAGTCACTGTGTGCAAGTACACTACCTCAGATCACCGTCACTGTGCACTCAGTCACGACATCGGACCACAGTCACAGTGTGCTCAGTGACCAGCTGATCACATTCACTGTGTGCTCTGTCACCTTCTGATCACAGTCACTGTGTGCTTGATCACAACATCTGATCAGAGTCACTTTGTGCTCTGTCACTGCATCTGATCAGAGTCACTGTGTGCTCAGTCACCATCTGATCACAGTCAGTGTGTGCTCGGTCACAAAATCTGATCACAGTCACTGTGCGTTCGCTCACTACATCTGATCACAGTCACTGTGTGCTCAGTCAGAACTTCTGATCACAGTCACTGTGTGCAAGGAAACTACATCTGATCACAGTCACTGTGTGCTCAGTCACTACATCGGAGCACAGTCACTGTGTGCTCGGTCACCATCTTATCACGGTCACAGTGTGCTTGATCACTACATGTGATCACATTCACTGTGTGCAAGGACACTACATCAGATCACAGTCACTGTGTGCTCGGTCACTACATCTGACTACAGTCACTGTGGGCGCAGTCACCATCTGATCACAGTCACTGTGTGGTCGGTCACAAAATCTGATCACAGTCACTGTGTGTTCACTCACTACACCTGATCACAGTTACAGTGTGCTCAGTCACCATCTGATCACAGTCACTGTGTGCTCGGTCACTACATCTGATCATAGTCACTGTGTGTTCAGTGATTACATCTGATCAGAGTCGCTGTGTGATCTATCACTACATTTGATCACTGTCACTGTGTGCTGGGTCACTGCATCTGATAACAGTCACTGTTTGCTCGGTCAGCATCGGATCACAGTCACTGGGTGCTCGGTCACCACATCTGATCACATTCACTGTGTGCGCAATCACCATCTGATCACAGTCACTGTGTGCTCGGTCACAACATCTGATCACAGTCACTGTGTGTTTGGTCACCACATCTGATCACATTCACTGTGTGCTCTGTCACCGTCTGATCACAGTCACTGTGTGCTTGATCACAACATCTGATCAGAGTCACTTTGTGCTTTGTCACTGCATCTCATCAGAGTCACTGTGTGCTCAGTCACCATCTGATCACAGTCAGTGTGTGCTCGGTCACAAAATCTGATCACAGTCACTGTGTGTTCGCTCACTACATCTGATCACAGTCACTGTGTGCTCAGTCAGAACTTCTGATCACAGTCAATGTGTGCAAGTACACTACCTCAGATCACCGTCACTGTGTACTCAGTCACTACATCGGACCACAGTCACAGTGTGCTCAGTCACCATCTGATCACAGTCACTGTGTGCTCGGTCACTATATCTGATCACATTCACTGTGTGCTCAGTCACCATCTGATCACAGTCGCTGTGTGCTCAGTCACTACATCTGATCACATTCACTGTGTGCTCGGTCACTACATCTGACCACAGTCACTGTGTGCGCAGTCACCATCTGATCACAGTCACTGTGTGCTCGGTCACAAAATCTGATCACAGTAACTGTGTGTTCGCTCACTACACCTGATCACAGTCACAGTGTGCTCAGTCACCATCTGATCACAGTCAATGTGTGCTCGGTCACAAAATCTGATCACAGTCACTGTGTGTTCAGTGATTACATCTGATCAGAGTCACTGTGTGATCTATCACTACATTTGATCACTGTCACTGTGTGCTGGGTCACTGCATCTGATAACAGTCACTGTTTGCTCTGTCACCTTCTGATCACAGTCACTGCGTGCTTGATCACAACATCTGATCAGAGTCACTTTGTGCTCTGTCACTGCATCTGATCAGAGTCACTGTGTGCTCAGTCACCATCTGATCACAGTCAATGTGTGCTCGGTCACAAAATCTGATCACAGTCACTGTGTGTTCGCTCACTACATCTGATCACAGTCACTGTGTGCTCAGTCAGAACTTCTGATCACAGTCACTGTGTGCAAGGAAGCTACCTCAGATCACCGTCACTTTGTACTAGTCACTACATCGGACCACAGTCACAGTGTGCTCAGTCACCATCTGATCACATTCACTGTGTGCTCTTTCACCTTCTGATCACAGTCACTGTGTGTTTGATCACAACATCTGATCAGAGTCAGTTTGTGCTCTGTCACTGCATCTGATCAGAGTCACTGTGTGCTCAGTCACCATCTGATCACAGTCAGTGTGTGCTCGGTCACAAAATCTGATCACAGTCACTGTGTGTTCGCTCACTACTTCTGATCACAGTCACTGTGTGTTCGCTCACTACATCTGCTCAAAGTCACGGTGTGCTCAGTCACAACATCTGACCACAATCACTGTGTGCTCAGTGACTACATATGATCAGAGTCACTGTGTGCTCGATCACTACATCTGATCACATTCACTGTGAGCTCAGTCACTGCATCAGATCACAGTCACCGTGTGCTCGTTCACTATATCTGAACACATTCACTGCGTGCAAGGACACTACATCAGATCACAGTCACTGTGTGCTCGGTCAATACATCTGACCACAGTCACTATGTGCTCAGTCACAATCTGATCAGAGTCACTGTGTGCTGAGTGACTACATCTGATCAGAGTCACTGCGTGCTCGGTCACTACATCTGATCACAGTCACTGTGTGCTAGGTCACTACATCTGATCACAGTCACTGTGTGCAAGGACACTACATCAGATCACAGTCACTGTGTGCTCGGTCACTACATCTGATCACAGTCACTGTGTGTTCGCTTACTACATCTGATCACATTCACTGTGTGCTCTGTCACCTTCTGATCACAGTCACTGTGTGCTTGATCACAACATCTCATCAGAGTCACAGTGTGCTCTGTGACTGCATCTGATCAGAGTTACTGTGTGCTCAGTTACTATCTGATCACAGTCAGTGTGTGCTCGGTCACAAAATGTGATCACAGTCACTGTGTGCTCGGTCACAAAATCTGATCACAGTCACTGTGTGTTCGCTCACTGCATCTGATCACAGTCACTGTGTGCTCAGTCAGAACTTCTGATCACAGTCACTGTGTGCAAGGAAACTACATCAGATCACAGTCACTGTGTGCTCAGTCACTACATCGGACCACAGTCACTGTGTGCTCGGTCACCATCTGATCACCGTCACTGTGTGCTCGATCACTACATCTGATCACATTCACTGTGTGCAAGGACACTACATCAGATCACAGTCACTGTGTGCTCGGTCACTACATCTGACCACAGTCACTGTGTGCGCAGTCACCATCTGATCACAGACACTGTGTGCTCGGTCACAAAATCTGATCACAGTCACTGTGTGTTCGCTCACTACACCTGATCACAATCACTGTGTGCTCAGTGACAACGTCTGATCACAGTCACTGTGTGTTCAGTGACTACATCTGATCAGAGTCATTGTGTGATCTATCACTACATTTGATCACTGTCACTGTGTGCTGGGTCACTGCATCTGATAACAGTCACTGTTTGCTCGGTCAGCATCTGATCACAGTCACTGGGTGCTCGGTCACCACATCTGATCACATCCACTGTGTGCTCTGTCACCTTCTGATCACAGTCACTGTGTGCATGATCACAACATCTGATCAGAGTCACTTTGTCCTCTGTCACTGCATCTTATCAGAATCACTGTGTGCTCAGTCACCATCTGATCACAGTCAGTGTGTGCTCGGTCACAAAATCTGATCACAGTCACTGTGTGTTCGCTGACTACATCTGATCACAGTCACTGTGTGCTCAGTCAGAACTTCTGATCACAGTCACTGTGTGCAGGGACACTACATCAGATCACAGTCACTGTGTGCTCAGTCACTACATCGGACCACAGTCACTGTGTGCTCAGTCACCATCTGATCACAATCACTGTGTGCTCGGTTACAAAATCTGATCACAGTCACTGTGTGTCACTCACTACACCTGATCACAGTCACTGTGTGCTTAGTCAGAACTTCTGATCACAGTCACTGTGTGCAAGGAAACTACGTCTGATCACAGTCACTGTGTTCTCGGTCACAAAATCTGATCACAGTCACTGTGTGTTCGCTCACTACACCTGATCACAGTCACAGTGTGCTCAGTCACCATCTGATCACAGTCACTGTGTGCTCGGTCACTACATCTGATCATAGTCACTGTGTGTTCAGTGATTACATCTGATCAGAGTCGCTGTGTGATCTATCACTACATTTGATCACTGTCACTGTGTGCTGGGTCACTGCATCTGATAACAGTCACTGTTTGCTCGGTCAGCATCGGATCACAGTCACGGGGTGCACGGTCACCACATCTGATCACATTCACTGTGTGCGTAGTCAACATCTGATCACAGTCACTGTGTGCTCTGTCACTACATCTGATCATAGTCACTGTGTGTTCAGTGATTACATCTGATCAGAGTCGCTGTGTGATCTATCACTACATTTGATCACTGTCACTGTGTGCTGGGTCACTGCATCTGATAACAGTCACTGTTTGCTCGGTCAGCATCGGATCACAGTCACGGGGTGCACGGTCACCACATCTGATCACATTCACTGTGTGCGTAGTCAACATCTGATCACAGTCACTGTGTGCTCTGTCACTGTCTGATCACAGTCACCGTGTGCTTGATCACAACATCTGATAAGAGTCACTTTGTGCTCTGTCACTGCATCTGATCAGAGTCACTGTGTGCTCAGTCACCATCTGATCACAGTCGCTGTGTGCTCACTCACTACATCTGATCACATTCACTGTGTGCAAGTGCACTACCTCAGATCACCGTCACTGTGTGCTCAGTCACCATCTGATCACAGTCGCTGTGTGCTCACTCACTACATCTGATCACATTCACTGTGTGGAAGGACACTACATCAGATCACAGTCACTGTGTGCTCGGTCACTACTTCTGACCACAGTCACTGTGTGCGCAGTCACCATCTGATCACAGTCACTGTGTGCTCGGTCACAAAATCTGATCACAGTCACTGTGTGTTCGCTCACTACACCTGATCACAGTCACAGTGTGCTCAGTCACCATCTGATCACAGTCGCTGTGTGCTCGGTCACTGCATCTGATCACAGTCACTGTGTGTTCAGTGATTACATCTGATCAGAGTCACTGTGTGCTCAGTCACCATCTGATCACAGTCGCTGTGTGCTCAGTCACTACATCTGATCACATTCACTGTGTGCTCGGTCACTACATCTGACCACAGTCACTGTGTGCGCAGTCAGCATCTGATCACAGTCACTGTGTGCTCGGTCACAAAATCTGATCACAGTAACTGTGTGTTCGCTCACTACACCTGATCACAGTCACAGTGTGCTCAGTCACCATCTGATCACAGTCAATGTGTGCTCGGTCACAAAATCTGATCACAGTCACTGTGTGTTCAGTGATTACATCTGATCAGAGTCACAGTGTGATCTATCACTACATTTGATCACTGTCACTGTGTGCTGGGTCACTGCATCTGATAACAGTCACTGTTTGCTCGGTCAGCATCTGATCACAGTCACTGGGTGCTCGGTCACCACATCTGATCACATTCACTGTGTGCTCTGTCGCCTTCTGATCACAGTCACTGTGTGCTTGATCACAACATCTGATCAGAGTCACTTTGTGCTCTGTCACTGCATCTGATCAGAGTCACTGTGTGCTCAGTCACCATCTGATCACAGTCAATGTGTGCTCGGTCACAAAATCTGATCACAGTCACTGTGTGTTCGCTCACTACATCTGATCACAGTCACTGTGTGCTCAGTCAGAACTTCTGATCACAGTCACTGTGTGCAGGGACACTACATCAGATCACAGTCACTGTGTGCTCAGTCACTACATCGGACCACAGTCACTGTGTGCTCAGTCACCATCTGATCACAGTCACTGTGTGCTCGGTTACAAAATCTGATCACAGTCACTGTGTGTCACTCACTACACCTGATCACAGTCACTGTGTGCTTAGTCAGAACTTCTGATCACAGTCACTGTGTGCAAGGAAACTACGTCTGATCACAGTCACTGTGTGCTCAGTCACTACATCGGACCACAGTCACTGTGTGCTCGGTCACCATCTGATCACGGTCACTGTGCGCTCGATCACTACATCTGATCACATTCACTGTGTGCAAGGACACTACATCAGATCACAGTCACTGTGTGCTCGGTCACTACATCTGACCACAGTCACTGTGTGCGCAGTCACCATCTGATCACAGTCACTGTGTGCTCGGTCACAAAATCTGATCACAGTCACTGTGTGTTCGCTCACTACACCTGATCACAGTCACAGTGTGCTCAGTCACCATCTGATCACAGTCACTGTGTGCTCGGTCACTACATCTGATCATAGTCACTGTGTGTTCAGTGATTACATCTGATCAGAGTCGCTGTGTGATCTATCACTACATTTGATCACTGTCACTGTGTGCTGGGTCACTGCATCTGATAACAGTCACTGTTTGCTCGGTCAGCATCGGATCACAGTCACGGGGTGCACGGTCACCACATCTGATCACATTCACTGTGTGCGTAGTCAACATCTGATCACAGTCACTGTGTGCTCGGTCACAAAATCTGATCACAGTCACTGTGTGTTTGGTCACCACATCTGATCACATTCACTGTGTGCTCTGTCACTGTCTGATCACAGTCACCGTGTGCTTGATCACAACATCTGATAAGAGTCACTTTGTGCTCTGTCACTGCATCTGATCAGAGTCACTGTGTGCTCAGTCACCATCTGATCACAGTCGCTGTGTGCTCACTCACTACATCTGATCACATTCACTGTGTGCAAGTACACTACCTCAGATCACCGTCACTGTGTGCTCAGTCACCATCTGATCACAGTCGCTGTGTGCTCACTCACTACATCTGATCACATTCACTGTGTGGAAGGACACTACATCAGATCACAGTCACTGTGTGCTCGGTCACTACTTCTGACCACAGTCACTGTGTGCGCAGTCACCATCTGATCACAGTCACTGTGTGCTCGGTCACAAAATCTGATCACAGTCACTGTGTGTTCGCTCACTACACCTGATCACAGTCACAGTGTGCTCAGTCACCATCTGATCACAGTCACTGTGTGCTCGGTCACTGCATATGATCACAGTCACTGTGTGTTCAGTGATTACATCTGATCAGAGTCACTGTGTGCTCAGTCACCATCTGATCACAGTGGCTGTGTGCTCAGTCACTACATCTGATCACATTCACTGTGTGCTCGGTCACTACATCTGACCACAGTCACTGTGTGCGCAGTCACCATCTGATCACAGTCACTGTGTGCTCGGTAACAAAATCTGATCACAGTAACTGTGTGTTCGCTGACTACACCTGATCACAGTCACAGTGTGCTCAGTCACCATCTGATCACAGTCAATGTGTGCTCGGTCACAAAATCTGATCACAGTCACTGTGTGTTCAGTGATTACATCTGATCAGAGTCACTGTGTGATCTATCACTACATTTGATCACTGTCACTGTGTGCTGGGTCACTGCATCTGATAACAGTCACTGTTTGCTCGGTCAGCATCTGATCACAGTCACTGGGTGCTCGGTCACCACATCTGATCACATTCACTGTGTGCTCTGTCACCTTCTGATCACAGTCACTGTGTGCTTGATCACAACATCTGATCAGAGTCACTTTGTGCTCTGTCACTGCATCTGATCAGAGTCACTGTGTGCTCAGTCACCATCTGATCACAGTGAATGTGTGCTCGGTCACAAAATCTGATCACAGTCACTGTGTGTTCGCTCACTACATCTGATCACAGTCACTGTGTGCTCAGTCAGAACTTCTGATCACAGTCACTGTGTGCAAGGAAGCTACCTCAGATCACCGTCACTTTGTACTAGTCACTACATCGGACCACAGTCACAGTGTGCTCAGTCACCATCTGATCACATTCACTGTGTGCTCTGTCACCTTCTGATCACAGTCACTGTGTGCTTGATCACAACATCTGATCAGAGTCAGTTTGTGCTCTGTCACTACATCTGATCACATTCACTGTGTGCTCTGTCACCTTCTGATCACAGTCACTGTGTGCTTGATCACAACATCTCATCAGAGTCACAGTGTGCTCTGTGACTGCATCTGATCAGAGTTACTGTGTGCTCAGTTACTATCTGATCACAGTCAGTGTGTGCTCGGTCACAAAATGTGATCACAGTCACTGTGTGCTCGGTCACAAAATCTGATCACAGTCACTGTGTGTTCGCTCACTGCATCTGATCACAGTCACTGTGTGCTCAGTCAGAACTTCTGATCACAGTCACTGTGTGCAAGGAAACTACATCAGATCACAGTCACTGTGTGCTCAGTCACTACATCGGACCACAGTCACTGTGTGCTCGGTCACCATCTGATCACCGTCACTGTGTGCTCGATCACTACATCTGATCACATTCACTGTGTGCAAGGACACTACATCAGATCACAGTCACTGTGTGCTCGGTCACTACATCTGACCACAGTCACTGTGTGCGCAGTCACCATCTGATCACAGACACTGTGTGCTCGGTCACAAAATCTGATCACAGTCACTGTGTGTTCGCTCACTACACCTGATCACAATCACTGTGTGCTCAGTGACAACGTCTGATCACAGTCACTGTGTGCAAGGAAACTACCTCAGATCACCGTCACTGTGTACTAGTCACTACATCGGACCACAGTCACAGTGTGCTCAGTCACCATCTGATCACAGTCACTGCGTGCTCGGTCACTACATCTGATCACAGTCACTGTGTGTTCAGTGACTACATCTGATCAGAGTCATTGTGTGATCTATCACTACATTTGATCACTGTCACTGTGTGCTGGGTCACTGCATCTGATAACAGTCACTGTTTGCTCGGTCAGCATCTGATCACAGTCACTGGGTGCTCGGTCACCACATCTGATCACATCCACTGTGTGCTCTGTCACCTTCTGATCACAGTCACTGTGTGCATGATCACAACATCTGATCAGAGTCACTTTGTCCTCTGTCACTGCATCTTATCAGAATCACTGTGTGCTCAGTCACCATCTGATCACAGTCAGTGTGTGCTCGGTCACAAAATCTGATCACAGTCACTGTGTGTTCGCTGACTACATCTGATCACAGTCACTGTGTGCTCAGTCAGAACTTCTGATCACAGTCACTGTGTGCAGGGACACTACATCAGATCACAGTCACTGTGTGCTCAGTCACTACATCGGACCACAGTCACTGTGTGCTCGGTCACCATCTGATCACAGTCACTGTGTGCTCGGTCACAAAATCTGATCACAGTCACTGTGTGTCACTCACTACACCTGATCACAGTCACTGTGTGTTTAGTCAGAACTTCTGATCACAGTCACTGTGTGCAAGGAAACTACGTCTGATCACAGTCACTGTGTTCTCGGTCACTACATCTGACCACAGTCACTGTTTGCGCAGTCACCATCTGATCACAGTCACTGTGTGCTCGGTCACAAAATCTGATCACAGTCACTGTGTGTTCGCTCACTACACCTGATCACAGTCACAGTGTGCTCAGTCACCATCTGATCACAGTCACTGTGTGCTCGGTCACTACATCTGATCATAGTCACTGTGTGTTCAGTGATTACATCTGATCAGAGTCGCTGTGTGATCTATCACTACATTTGATCACTGTCACTGTGTGCTGGGTCACTGCATCTGATAACAGTCACTGTTTGCTCGGTCAGCATCGGATCACAGTCACGGGGTGCACGGTCACCACATCTGATCACATTCACTGTGTGCGTCGTCGACATCTGATCACAGTCACTGTGTGCTCTGTCACTACATCTGATCATAGTCACTGTGTGTTCAGTGATTACATCTGATCAGAGTCGCTGTGTGATCTATCACTACATTTGATCACTGTCACTGTGTGCTGGGTCACTGCATCTGATAACAGTCACTGTTTGCCGGTCAGCATCGGATCACAGTCACGGGGTGCACGGTCACCACATCTGATCACATTCACTGTGTGCGTAGTCAACATCTGATCACAGTCACTGTGTGCTCTGTCACTGTCTGATCACAGTCACCGTGTGCTTGATCACAACATCTGATAAGAGTCACTTTGTGCTCTGTCACTGCATCTGATCAGAGTCACTGTGTGCTCAGTCACCATCTGATCACAGTCGCTGTGTGCTCACTCACTACATCTGATCACATTCACTGTGTGCAAGTGCACTACCTCAGATCACCGTCACTGTGTGCTCAGTCACCATCTGATCACAGTCGCTGTGTGCTCACTCACTACATCTGATCACATTCACTGTGTGGAAGGACACTACATCAGATCACAGTCACTGTGTGCTCGGTCACTACTTCTGACCACAGTCACTGTGTGCGCAGTCACCATCTGATCACAGTCACTGTGTGCTCGGTCACAAAATCTGATCACAGTCACTGTGTGTTCGCTCACTACACCTGATCACAGTCACAGTGTGCTCAGTCACCATCTGATCACAGTCGCTGTGTGCTCGGTCACTGCATCTGATCACAGTCACTGTGTGTTCAGTGATTACATCTGATCAGAGTCACTGTGTGCTCAGTCACCATCTGATCACAGTCGCTGTGTGCTCAGTCACTACATCTGATCACATTCACTGTGTGCTCGGTCACTACATCTGACCACAGTCACTGTGTGCGCAGTCACCATCTGATCACAGTCACTGTGTGCTCGGTCACAAAATCTGATCACAGTAACTGTGTGTTCGCTCACTACACCTGATCACAGTCACAGTGTGCTCAGTCACCATCTGATCACAGTCAATGTGTGCTCGGTCACAAAATCTGATCACAGTCACTGTGTGTTCAGTGATTACATCTGATCAGAGTCACTGTGTGATCTATCACTACATTTGATCACTGTCACTGTGTGCTGGGTCACTGCATCTGATAACAGTCACTGTTTGCTCGGTCAGCATCTGATCACAGTCACTGGGTGCTCGGTCACCACATCTGATCACATTCACTGTGTGCTCTGTCGCCTTCTGATCACAGTCACTGTGTGCTTGATCACAACATCTGATCAGAGTCACTTTGTGCTCTGTCACTGCATCTGATCAGAGTCACTGTGTGCTCAGTCACCATCTGATCACAGTCAATGTGTGCTCGGTCACAAAATCTGATCACAGTCACTGTGTGTTCGCTCACTACATCTGATCACAGTCACTGTGTGCTCAGTCAGAACTTCTGATCACAGTCACTGTGTGCAGGGACACTACATCAGATCACAGTCACTGTGTGCTCAGTCACTACATCGGACCACAGTCACTGTGTGCTCAGTCACCATCTGATCACAGTCACTGTGTGCTCGGTTACAAAATCTGATCACAGTCACTGTGTGTCACTCACTACACCTGATCACAGTCACTGTGTGCTTAGTCAGAACTTCTGATCACAGTCACTGTGTGCAAGGAAACTACGTCTGATCACAGTCACTGTGTGCTCAGTCACTACATCGGACCACAGTCACTGTGTGCTCGGTCACCATCTGATCACGGTCACTGTGCGCTCGATCACTACATCTGATCACATTCACTGTGTGCAAGGACACTACATCAGATCACAGTCACTGTGTGCTCGGTCACTACATCTGACCACAGTCACTGTGTGCGCAGTCACCATCTGATCACAGTCACTGTGTGCTCGGTCACAAAATCTGATCACAGTCACTGTGTGTTCGCTCACTACACCTGATCACAGTCACAGTGTGCTCAGTCACCATCTGATCACAGTCACTGTGTGCTCGGTCACTA